>NC_090440.1:1374932254-1375110354 GCF_031143425.1 Pleurodeles waltl
TCTGTCTCTTCCCCCCCTTTTTGTTTTGTTTTGTCATCCTGTCCTTCTGTACATTAGCATCATCTGGGGCAGGGGCAGAGGCACCGGCGACAGAGGGGGCTGCATCCCACAGGGCCCATGAGGCCGAATCTACCTACGGTAAGGGCACCAGTGGGACGGAGGGCGAGGGGGGCACCACAGAGGAGATAGGAGGGGATAGTTCTGAAAGTGATACCTCCCCCAATGGAAGTTTCCTAGTGGTGGCGGACACCTCTGTGGCCACCCCAACTACAGCTACAGTCACCTCCCCCGTACCAGCACCACCCTCCCAGCAGCCCCTCAGCGAGTTTCCCGTGCCCGCTCACCCAGGAGGGTGGGCATCTCCTTCGCCCCAGGCACCTCAGGCCCTGCCCCAGTTAGCCCTGCTGCCCTAAGTGAGGAGGCTATTGACCTCCTGCGAATGTCATCCAGGGGCTGGAAGGTCATTTGCAACAAATAAATGCATTCCTGTAGGGCATTCACTCTGGCATGGCGACCCAACAGAGATCAATCCAGGCTCTGGCCTCCTCCCTGATGGCAGCCATTGTTCCTATCTCTAGCCTCCCCCTCCAACTTCCTCTGCCAAGTCCCATTCCCCTCAACTCCAAACTATCCTAAGCACACATTCAGACCAGCATGCACCCAAGACAACCCACAGGAGTGCCTCAGGCAAACACAAACACCACACAAATCATCCCACAGGCACTCACACAGACACCATCCAGATGCAGACACACCAACATCCACTGCCTCCACTGTGTTCCCCTCCTCCTCGTCATGCACCTTCCTTCCAGTAGCGTCTCCACTCACACCTGCATGCACTACATCCACACCCACTGCCTTCATCAGCATCACGCCTATCACTACACGCCCCTCACTGGCAGCCCCGTCACCACCCCCACATCCATGCACACGTCCCCTGTATCCTCTCCCATTGTGTCTGTGCCCCCTCCTCCCAAAGTACACAAACGCAAGCACTCAGACACCCATCAGCCATCACGTCACAACAGCATCCAGCCCATGCACCTGCACCCAAACACAGAAGACAGACACCTCCTACAACCACTCCCTCTTCCTCCACTCCCAAACCTTCACCCTCTTCCCGCCCCAGTGTCCCTAAGAAGCTTTTCCTCTCTGCCGTTGACCTCTTCCCTACCCCCTGTCCTTCACGTTGAGCCAGGGTGGGCAGAACCCAGGCTAGCACCTCAGCCACCCAGCACTGGCAGTGTGCCTGCACCAGCTGCCAAGGGGAAGGGCAAGGATGTACCACCAGCTGCCAAGGGCAAGGAGGCACCACCAGCTTCCAAGGGGAAGGACAAGGAGGCACCACCAGACAGCAAGGGCAAGGGCAAGGAGACACCAACAGGCATTAAGGGCAGGGGCAAAGGGTCTGCCCCTGCAGGCAGGAGGTACAGGAGGCCTGGTGCTGTGACAGAATCTGAGCCCCCAACACCAACCATGGCGCTTCAGCCGTCCGAGGCTGCAGGGGTAGGGCTGGATCCTCCCCTCACCACTGCCAGCACTGCCACCTGCCCCGCCATCAGCACCGCCACCTGCACTGCCACGAGCACCACTGCCAGCAGCAGCAGCCCCAGTGGGCAGCCGTCTGAGGCTGCAGGTGAAGGGCTGGAGCCTCCCCCCACCACTGCCAGCACCAGCACTGCCACCACTGAGCAGCCGTTGCCGCTGGCGGGCAGTGTGTAGTCCTGCCTCCATGGAGTGTGATGCATCCTGCCCACTGCAAATCCTGTGGGTATGACACCCAAGTGAGAGACTGTGACCTTGCACTCCCAAAGATCTGCATCACTGGGCACAAAGCCCCTCCAGAACCAGTGGAAGAAGGCATCCACTCACCCCCTCCTTGCCAGGATGAAGCACACTGGGCACAAGGCCTCCTCCAGAACCAGTGGAAGAAGGCATCCACTCACCCCATCCTTGCCAGGATAAAGCACACTCACCACAAGGTCCCCTCCAGAACCAGTAGAAGAAGCCATCCACTCACCCATCCTTCCCAGGATGAAGCACACTGGGCACAAGGCCCCCTCCAGAACCAGTGGAGAAGCCATCCACTCACCCCCTACTTGCCAGGATGAAGCACACTGTGCACAAGGCCCCCTCCAGAACCAGTGGAGAAGCCATCCACTCACCCATCCTTCCCAGGATGAAGCACACTGGGCACAAGGCCCCCTCCAGAACCAGTGGAAGAAGGAATCCACTCACCCCCACTGACCCCCCCCCTTGCCAGGATGAAGCACACTGGGCACAAGGCCCCCTCCAGAACCAGTGGAGAAGCAACCCACTTGAGAGACTGTGGCTTTGCATTCCCCAGGACCAAGCAGTGGGCAAACCACCCACTTGAGAGACTGTGGCTTTGCACTCCCCAGTACCAAGGAGTGGGCAAACCACCCACCTGAGAGACTGTGGCTTTGCACTCCCCAGGACCAAGCAGTGGGCAAACCACCCACTTGAGTGACTGTGGCATTGCACTCCCCAGGACCCAGCAGTGGGCAAACAACCCACTTGAGATACTGCGGCTTTGCACTCACCAGGACCAAGCAGTGTGCACACCACCCACTAGAGAGACTGTGGCCTTGCACTCTCCAGGACCAAGCAGTGGGCAAACCACCCACTTGAGAGACTGTGGCTTTGCACTCCCCAGAACATCGCACAGGGCATGTTGCCCCCTCCTGGACAAGTGGTGTTGTACCAACTTCCGGCTGAGGTGCCCCCACATTCCCCGTCCCCCTGAGGTGCCTGTGTATTTTTGACCTGATGCCCCAGCAGTGTTCTCTCCGTGTTGATGTAGGAGTAAGATGGGGCCTTGGCCTATGTGATGTGGCCCTGTGGCCCACGGACCTTACGGACTGGGCAGTGTCCCTCCATTTGTACATCTGTTAATACTGTTTTGAATTTTGAGGAAGTATTTCTAGAATGTTATCTTATGACACTCACTTCAATCACTTCCTTTTGTCCTTGCATTATTCCTGAGGGGTACGGAGTGGATGTGTAAAGTTGTTGCATCTGTTTGTGTGTATGTTGTTTGGGGTGGGGGTGTTGCGTGTGTGTGTGTCACTCTCTTTTTCCTCCCTGCTCCCCTGGGTGCTAGGCGGCAGTACTCACCGTGGTCGTAGTTGCCGGCGTTGGTCTTCCTGGTGTAGGAGAAGGTAGTCCAGCATGGGGAACACCTGCAGTTCAGGCTCCATGGCGGCATAGTTTTTCCCTGAGTGTCCAGAGGTGAGTCCTTTGACTTCTGAGATCTGTTTCCACCGTGCTTTTGTTGTCGTTGGTACCGCCCCGGAAATGGTGGCGGATAGGCCTGTTGTAATACAGTGGGCGGAACATTGTCTTCCGCCTGGCTGTTGGCGGTTTCCAGCGTGGCCATAATTCAATTTTTTTTTACCGCCGGCTTGTTGGCGGTATTACCCCTGCTTTATCACTGACCACCAGGGTTGCAATGAGGGCCTAAGTCTTAATCCATTATATTCTAAAACTAAAAATTAAAAATTCAGGTAAGGTAACTTATGTAGTCTTTCCATAAATGCAATAAACCAAGTCTTTCTTTTTTTATTCATTTTAAGGATCTGCAGATTTGTTCTCAACATAAAGCACACATTTGATATTAAAACAACAACACATTTAATATGAACATAGGCTATTGCAATTTCTATATGCGTATCACTGCCTGTGTGTGGGTGTGTGAGTGACTGTGTGGGTGTGTGAGTGGCTAGATGGATGTGTGAATGGTTGTGTGGGTGTGTATATGGGGGTGTGTGTGTGTATTTGTTGGTGTGGGAGTGGCTGTAGGAATGTATAAGTGAGTGGTTGTGTGGGTGTGTAAGTGAGTGTGTGAACTGGTGTGTGTGACTGTGGGCGTGGCTGTGTGGATCTCTAAGCGGGTGTTGGAGTGGTTTTGTGGATCTGTGAGTGGGTGTGAGTGGCTGTATGCATCTCTAGATATACATACTTGTATGAGGCTGGCCTGGTTTGTAGTGAGTACCTTGGGTACTTACACCTTACACCAGATCCAGTTATCCCTTGTTAGTGAATGTAGTAGTGTTCTAGCAGCTTAGGCTGATAGAGATAGCTATAGCAGAGCAGCTTAGGCTGAACTAGGAGACACAGAGAGCTCATGCAATACCACTTATAGTTACATAGTACTTATGCCAAAGTAATGACAATACTCAGTGTTACCAAAAATAAAGGTATTTATTTGGGTGACACAGTACCAAAAATATCTTAGAGAAAATACTCCTTCTGGAGGTAAGTATTTTACACAATATATACACTAGACACCAAAATTAGACAAGTAAATAGTCATAGAACAATGCAAACGGTAGGAAATCCTATAGAATGCAATGGGAGAAAATAGGTCCCGGGGCAACACAAACCATATACTAAAAAAGTGAAATGTGAATCACGAATTCCCCCCTAGACAAGTGTATTGATTGCAGAATAGCTGGGAAAGTAAGAATACAGTAAAGGAAAGTAAATTACCCCACACCAGAGCTCAGAAAAGCAGGAGTAAAGTACTGCACGTTTCCTTAGGACACACCACACCTTGTTTTTAGGATTTTGCAGCAGCCAACCAAGTCTGCAAAGAACAACTGCTGGATTATTGGACCTGAAGATCTACAGAGGAAGAGGACCAAGTCCAGAAGTCTAAAGAAGTTCCAGGAAGGACAGGAGCCTTTGCCAACCCAGAAGAGGGGGCAAAAGAAGAGTCCCCGGTTAGTAGAAGACTACAGAAATGCACCCTAGGAAGATGCCAGCGGGTTCCTGCATAATGCAAATGATGTCCCATGGCGTGAAGATAGTTGCAGATGAGATTTCATGTTGGAAGGTGCCAACAAGCCTTGGCTACAGCAAAAGTGTGTTTTTCATCAAAATGGCACTGGATGGACACAGGAGGGATCTGGGGGCCTCAACTCTATGTGAAGAGGAAGAAGAGTCTCTCAGCAATTTAGAGAGTGCTCGGGATGCCAGCCAGTACCAACAGAAGCTGCAGGATCTGGGTTCAAAGGAGGTGCAAAACACAGTTGATGCAGGACAACAAAAGAAGGTCACACGCCACCGGAGAACAACTCAGTGAGTTGAGCATCACAGGGTGGAGTGCTGGAGACCTGGGCCAGGCTGTACATGAAGGAATTTTGCAAAGAGTGCACAGAGGCCTCAGGAGGCGAAGAAGACACAATACACAGAGGTACCATCATTCTCAGGGAATGCAAGGTCATACCTCCTCCAAATTGTGTCAGCAGGACCTCAGGACAGTCTACGTTGATGATGTCTACCCTCTGTGTCCTTAGGAGCATGCTCGTTTCCATGAGAGGAGTCCCATGGTACAGGTTGTCCCCTTGGAAGGTGCCTGCTTGGAGCAGGGGAGTGATTCCGTCACTCCACTGGAGATTTCTTTGGTTCTTCTGGTGCAGGATGAAGACAGGGAGTCCCCAGAGTGTGCACACCATGGAAACTGTTGCAGTTGCTGACTTGGAGCTGAGGTTGCTGAAGAAAAGTGTCTCTTGTAGACACTTTGTTGCAGTTACAGCGTTTCTTGGAGCAGGCTGCGGTTGATCCGAGGTCAGAAGAGTCTAAAGTGGTTGCAGAGGATTCCTGAAGGAAACTTGCAAGCAGAATCCGAAGAGAACCCACAGGAGAGACCCTAAATAACCCTGAGAAGGGGATTGGCTACCTTATCAGGTATGGACCTATCAGGAGAGGTCTCTGACGTCACCTGCTGGCACTGGCCACTCAGAGCCCTCCAGAGTGCCCCCACACCTTGCAAAGCAAGATGGCTGAAGTCTGGGACACACTGGAGGAGCTATGGGCACCACCCCTGGTCACTCCCCTTTCCTTTGTCCAGTTTCCCGCCACAGCAGGGGAGAAGGGGTCCCTGAATCGGTGTAGACTGGTTTATGCAAGGAGGGCACCTTCAAAGCATTTCCAGAGACTGGGGGAGGCTACCCCTCCCCAGCCTGTAACACCTATTTCCAAAGTGAGAGGGTGTAATACCCTGCTCTCAGAGGAAATGCTTTGTTCTGCCTTCCTGGGACTGGGCCGCCCAGACCCCAGGAGGGCAGAACCCTGTCTGTGAGGTGGCAGCAGCTGTAACTGCAGTGCAAGCCTCAGAGAGCTGGTTTGGCAGTACTGGGGGTCCATGGTTGAGCCCCCAGGATGCATGGAATTGGCTTCCCAATGCCAGTTTTGGAATGGGGGGACAATTCCATGATCTTAGACATGTTACATGGCCATATTCGGAGTTTCCATTGCGAAGGTACATATAGGTATTGACCTATATGTAGTGCACGCTTGTAATGGCATCCCCGCACTCACAAAGTCCAGGGAAATGGCCCTGAACTATTTGGGGTGCCCTCACACTTAGCTTAGTAACTTTTCACCTAACCTTCAGCAAGTGAAGGTTAGACATATAGGTGACTTATAAGTTACTTAAGTGCAGTGAAAATGGTTGTGAAATAGTGTGTGTACTATTTCACGCAGGCTGCAATGGCAGTCCTGTGTAAGGGTTTGTCTGAGCTCCCTATGGGTGGCAAAATAAATGCTGAAGCCTATATGGATCTCCTGGAACCCCAATGCCCTGGGTACCTAGGTACCATTTACTAGGGGCCAGTGTGCCAATTGAAATTGGTAAATGAAGTCACTGGCCTACAGTGACAAATTTAAACACAGAGAGAGCATAAGCACTGAGGTTCTGATTAGCACAGCTTCAGTGACACAGTTAGGCACTACACAGACATACACATTAGGCCACAAACTATACGCACTGGCATCCTGGCTAGCAGGATCCCAGTGAGACAGGCAAAACATACTGACATATAGGTTTTTATCTATGAGCACTGGGGTCCTGGCCAGCAGGATCCCAGTGACACAGTAAAAACACACCGACACACACTCACAAACATGCCAAAAGTGGGGGTAATCATGCTAGAAAGAGGCTCCTTTCTCACAATACATCTTTTTACTTTAATAACTCCAAAACTACTGAACAGATTTACACCAAGTGCAAAAAGCACTCTTTCTGGACCAAGTTCTAGCTGTGTGCCAAATTTGGTGCAATTTCATACATCTGTTCGGACTGTAGTCATGTGTATAATCTCTAAAGGAGAATGCATCGGGAAAACGTAGTTTGGGACCTCACCTTTTTCTATGCTCCTATTTTACAGATCACAGGCTGTCATAGCGGAAGGTGAGTAAATGTCCATTGCATTTCCTTTAGGCTGTTTGTATATGGTCCCATGAACATGTTGCCCTCAAGACAGTATTCCAGGCTCATGTTAGTGAGTGTGTAATAGCGTGTAAGTGTGGCTCTCATGAAGCGTTGGCATGGACATATACTGCCCTTATGCTTAATGTTGTTATATAGTGAGTATTGTGAACATAAATCAAGGGTCATTAATAGACAATCAGTTTACCAGATAATTCCTTCTTTAATTCCACTCAAATTTCGTTCATATCCTTGATGTTTAGAGGGAGTGACATCACAAAAGTTCACAGAAAATGATCTATATATCTGGAAGTGTTTTCTAGTGCAATTTGACATGAATGATACAATAGGTCTGCCAGGTGTGTTTATACTGTTTTTATGTATCTTGGGCAACGAATATAATACAGGCATATGGGTGTGATTGTTTTAAGGCATTCAAATGTCTCCTGTTCCATTAGTCGTTCATGGTGCCAATATTCCAGGTTTCCTAGTGGTTTACTGCTGTCTTGATGTTGTATGTTTCTTTATCAATGGTGATGTATCAACTCCTTGGCCTGCCTTGCTGACTGCTTTTAAGTTAAAGTAAACCCCCAATTCGACTTTGGAATTAAAAGTACTTCCAAATTCCTAAGATGCCTTATTTTTACATAAAAGTCACCCCTATGGTGTGCCCTAGGTACCCCCGGGGTTGGGTGCAGTGTAGCTATAAGCAGGGACTTTATAAAAGATGTTTTATAAGCCCTGGTGAGGAAGAAATAGTCAAATGAGTTTTCCCCATTGAAGGAATGGGCTCCATGGGCTAACATGGTTAGACTTTATTTTAAATTAAGTCTCAGAAGGAGATAGATATTTCAAGATGGGAATCAAACTGATTGCTATAATAAATCAGACAAATTGCCATTGTTGAATTTAATATAACTAACCCAGGGAAAGAGTTTTAGAACTGTTCTGAAAAGTTGCCAACTTCAGCCCTGTAGTGCACTTCTCTGATTGGCCACCCTCTGGCAGCTTGGCCAGGCTGCCTTGATGAGGTATGAAGTGGCCTGGACTGAACACAAAGGAAGTGCCTGGGGGAGGAGATCAGCAGAGGCAGAACAGGATGGGGGAGAGCAGCCAAACTGGTCTTCAAAGGAGTGAAGGACATTTGGGACGGCATCTGTACCTCACCCATTTCCTGCAAACTCAGACAGCCAGGTGCCCTCCTGATTAGATTAGGAGAGGGCTGGAAAGGGATGTGCCAAAGGAAACTTAGCCACACCAGTGGGTGGGCTCAGCCAGACCTAACCTCTGGGATTTAATTTTTTCCATCTTGGATTTTGGGAGAATGTTGCTCCCTGGGATTGATTTTTGACACACTTTCCAGGAAGTGGTCACTCAAGAGGGTCATGGCCTACTTGTGATTGGTAAAGAGCCCCCCGGCTTTCCACTCCAGGAGCAAGGATAACATTGTCAGAGCTGTACCCCACCTCAGATCCCTACAATGAACAAGAACAAGGACTGCCCTGCTGGACCCCTGACCTGCACCTGGACACTGTACTGTGAAGGGCTGCACCGGCTGCACACTTGTGCTTCACCACTAAAAGGGCCATGCCTGTCTTCTACAACCCCAAGAAGGGACTCACTGTTTGCTACAGGTAGAAAATAGTCTACCAGAGTCTCCTGCATCAAGCACAGAATAAACTGACCAGTGGCTAGTGGCCATTTTTTTATTTGAACCAGGTGCTTTCTGGGAGTTGTAGTCCTAACCCTCAAGGTGCAACTCAGAGCTTCTGGAACCTTGGGGTGAGTAGTGTACTCCTAAAGGACCTTCAAAGACATTCTGGAAGAAGATCCAGAATTTTGGAGAAGATTGGCAAACTTTTGGAAAAAAGATCCATAAGTGGACCGACTTAATGTTGTGAATCAAGCCGGCATATGTCGACCGCATCCCGGCCTGACTTGCAGGTTCGTCCTGCTGAAAACCTCCAGAGCCTCAGACTTCCAGTAATCCACCGGGGGCTCGTGGAAAGGCAATCCAATGACGTCAACTCGAAATCGGCTTGAAGGGTCATCCGATGTGGGAGAGGAAACGCTCCAAAAATGTGACAAAGTCCGAATATAAAAAGTTGAATGAGCCTTCCCGCGCAGCGTATCCGAAGAGGGGTCCAGGGTGGTTGGATTCAGTTTCAAGTTTGGCACGGATGAAGATTTCCATCACAAAAAATCTTCTAAGTCCGAAGGTAGAATTCTTCACCGAGGTCCCCCGCGACGCATATCCGAAGAAGGATCCAAGGAGGTTGGATCCAACTGGCGACTTAGTCATTGTGAAGAAACTCAGCCTGAAAAAACAGACTAAGTCAGAAGGTAAAACTTTGACGGAGGCCTCCTGCTCCCTCCAACCGAGTTGGGCTCTATCGCGCTTGGCCTCAAATTTTGACTTTGCCCAAGTTGGATGTGACCAGATGTCCAGATTGGCACTTTTAGTTTCTATGCGCTAAAAAATATTTAATCTTTAAAATTGTATCTCTGATTTCCCTTATCTGATTTTATTCGTCGTGGTGTTATTTTAAGGATTAAAATATAATCTATTTTTATAAATTGGTGTTGGATTTTCCTTGTGTTTTGTGTTTTACTTATTAACTGTTTGTGATTTTTAAATGCTTTACACACTTGTCTCCTAAATTAAGCCTAACTGCTTGTTGGCAAGCTACCAAGGGTTGAGTCGGGATTAATTTATTGAAACTCTGACTTGACCTAAATTGGGGAGTTGTGGCCTATTGCTAAGTGTAAGTACCTACCTGCCCTTACCAATAATCCACTTTCCAACATTTGTCTTCTTTAGCATGCATTTCCCTGGGCAATACCATGTTCCCACCTTATCAGCGGGGTGAATAACAATACTACTGTCCCTGAAGTGAGTCTCTAGTGCATTTCTTTGGTTCCAAGACAAATTTCAAGTTCTGTTCCAATTACAGTTCCTACGTTTTTTTAAATCCTTAATGCTATATTCATGAAAGATGTCTATAGCATCCAATGGCATCTGTGGCATAAATGTCGATCTAGGTTTAAAGCCTCTAGGAAATGACCTATCATAGAGGATCCTTAACCATCAAGAAACATATGAAATATGGTAAATATTTCACTATTATTAAAAAATTGATTTTAATATCATAATGACAGCACTTAATCCATTTTTAGAGATTTACCATTGCCAGAGCAACTAGGGTTATGCAACATCGAGGACCAAATTAAGTGCCAAATTATCTAAATTATGCTGAAAAAAATAAGTGGCAAATACAGCAAATTCATAACTATGATGTAAGAAGCAACCGATTTAAAACAATTCACTGGACTTGGCCATTGTCATTTTGTTCAATCAAATATGTTTTCATAAATGACAAACACAACATAAACGTTCTAATTTTAATAAGTGTTGCATTTTGACAAAAAAACAGATTGTTAAGCTATCTACCCCGAAAGAAGTATGAAATAGAATACAACAGATAATGTCTAATATGGAATTATATTGCCGGGCCAGGGTTTTGCTGAGATTTGCGATCCATCTGGCCTTTGGTCTCATGGTTTAGTATGTCACCAGAACCTCTATGAACAGGAGGACAGATAGATAACATAGTCACCATGTTAATTGTATGTACCTCAACACAGTGCTTAATAGACTGAATGCAACAAGGGTTTTAAAAGACAGCCTGTGAAATGTGATCAAAAGGCTATACAATTATAGGTAGGGGTTATAGTTACCAACCAACCAGCGTGGTGATGAGGCCGGAAGGAGAAAGACAAAGAAGAATGAAGTTGAGACCCAGGCTCCACAAGCCCCAACTGGCAACACTACTTGTGGCAGTAAACTATTTTAACGCCGTTTGGAGCTGAGGTAGTAAACAGTTGCTTTGTTTGGAAACTCATAGAAACGGAAATGTATGCTACCCAAGCCCAGTGATGGGATCTTTTGCCTGAAACGTTGAGGGAACTCTAAAATGTAATCAGAAAATGGTTATTGAATATTTGGCCTCAGACAGATAAAGCAGGCAGTGTTTTCAGCCCGCAGCATATAGTTGACACATCAGACATCACTAAAAAAAGGGTGTAAACCTTTGTGTATGCAGCTCCCTTCATGTATCTTAATGAGGCACCGGCTTGTAGATATAGTAACCCTGATGTAAGTTACGAAGAAAAAAAATGGAATGCCTTTAATGATGCCATATCATTTTTTTGCAGAGAAATGTGGATTAAGAAAGAAGGGAAGCTGAAAAAACCCATAAAACAAGTTATCAAAACTCACCCGGTAGCCCCAGAACTTCCTGTTCAAGCGGACTGCATTTTCAGTGAATTTTGTTTGGAATTTTTGAGCAGTGATAAAGAGAGCTACTGCAAGGCCCTGAAAAGTATGTCATCATTGCTAAAACCTGGTGGTTGTCTCGTAATGTTAATTCTCCTAGAATGCACCTATTACATGGTCGGCAGCGTGAAATTCCCTTTTTTAAGCATGGACGAAGACATTGTGAAAAAGGCTGTAATAGACTCCGGTTTTGTTATTAAAGAATTACGTGTCACTCCTAGAATTAATACTACTCTGCATGCCACCTGCGATTTTTCTAAGAAGTTGTTCCTTGTTGCACATAAAGATAAGGTCACACAATAGTTCCACACGGGACCATAAAAGAAATGCAGATTAAAACAAACCTCAATTCTTTGGTCTTCTTCTCTGAGCTGTGTGCATGAATCTGTTCTAGGTCTGCTCCTAATATCCACAATGAATTTTGACAATTATCTCAAATCCAACCTAAATGTTAAAAGGCAGCACATATGTTTTTTATATTGTTGTAATTCAATTTCAAACAAAATCTGATGTATACGCTTTGTTTAGTATAAGAACTATAAAGTTATCTCTTCCCAAGATATCACAGTATCAGAGGCTGAGACTTAATTTATAGTGCTTATAAAGTCTATGCTAGCTCGTTCTACTGAGAGTACAGATAAGGTAGTGCTGAAATCTAAAAAGTTGAAGTTTGTGACTTTCTACGGGGTGAGATGAAAGGCCATTGAAACGCGACATTTTGTTGCTCGAGTGCTTCTTGAAGATGAAATGAGATAACAATGCAGTCTAATAATATTAGGTTTGTGTCGTGCACTTCTACGTCTGTGGTGGCAAGTAAAACAATGCTGGGTGGAAACACGTCACTTATAAAAGCAGGTGGTAATGTGTGGCAACAGTGTTTGTGCATATGTAAACAGACAGATAGCAGTACAGATACGACAACACCACAAATCACAACACGATAGGACAATAACACACTACAGTAACAGCAATGAAGGGCAATAATACAACTTAGTTCAACAATACTGCAAGACACTAGTACACAACATAGGTACCAACACAGCACACCAAACAAAATAACACAACACCATACCGCAAACTCAACAACAAAACAGCTGACATTTGCATTTTTTTGTTAAGATTTTGTGTTGTAATATTGTGGATTGTGTGATCCCGCTGCATTTTAGTTGTCCTTTTTTGTTTTGTTGTGTTGGTTTCCTAAAGTGTTGTGCTATTTCAAACGTGTTATATTGTGCTCTTGTGGTAAAGTTTGGTATTTGTTCAGTCTCTTTGTTGCGTAATTTTTGTATTCCATTCTTTTACTGTATTATTTTGTTTTTTGACATTCTGTTATTTTGGAGCTGCATTATTGTGTTTTGTGTTTCAGTTATGTTGCTCTGTTGTGGTGTGATGTTGTTGGTTTGTGTAATTGAGTTGCATTTTGTTGTGATGGTGATTTGTTTTTTTGTTTTTTTATGCTGCTGTGTTTTGTGTTGTATTACATTGTTTTGTTATTGTATTATGCCATGGTTGCTGTGTTGCATTGTATTTTGATTGTTTTATCATGCTCTGTTATGGCCTATTGTGTATTTGTTTTCCATTTTAGTTTGTGTTATGGTATTATTTTGTGTTCTGTTATGCTCTGTGGAAACTTTAGATATGTCAGCAAATGCTGCCAAATTACAGGGCAAAGGCAGCACATTCATTCAAAAGTACAATGACAAAAAATTAGTTATGACTGTCTAAGGTGTTAACATACAAGTCTTCCAGCGCTTCAAACATTTAAGACATCTGTCAGCCCCAAACTGTAGCATATATTGTCTCTTGTTTCTCTTTGCTTAAAATGTACAGTGGGTGGCTAAATCTTCTCCAATCACCACCTGTGAACCAACAATGCTAGGATCATCTACCTAGAGATCACAATTTGAAGGAACTGTTTAATCATCGCTGCTATTTGTATGTCATACTCGTTAAAAAGGTTCCAGTAGTACCTATCATTTGAAACAAGTATATTAACAATCAAACCTTAACAAATGTAGTCCTACAGTGGAAAGCTTACACTGATGATATTACTATATTTTAATGTAACTGAATTGAGAAAATACTGAAGTCTCGCAATTTGTAGGTTACAATGACGTTACGCAGGAAAGCTCATCTTCCAATAGTCACATGACATATTCAGTTTGTTTTTATCGCAGTACATAGATCTAATTCTTTGTGTCCTGGTCAAATGTATGAAAAACTGCTATATAAAACAAAAAATACAGCATAAATGATATATTCAGCATGAATTGTTAAGTGCTATTTCTTAGAATTTGTGAGAGACGGAAGGGCATCATTACACTCTTGAGGCTTGACCTTTTATGAGTCACGGCCCCTCCTAAACCCAAGAAGGGTAATGAATAGTATATTACTCACTACACATCTCCACAGGACTAAATATTATCTTCCTGAAAGAAATTGGGATATAAGTTGAGAAGGGTGTCAGTTCTTCTCAAGTAATAAGTCCACAATAGTATTTTTTACTGCGAACCAAAAACTACATTGTAGTACTTGACTTTCTCCAGGTAGTGAAGCAGAGCATTCTAGGGCTTACTCAGGGGAGGCGGTGTGGGCTAATAACCCCAGCTCTCTGGTACGTAACAACAACACTCAATAAATCATTGTGCAGTCAGTGATTTTTTTTTCTTTTAAAAAGACAATATAGATGGGAAAACCTATGGTGGAACCCTCATACCATGTTACAGCCCTTGTGGGTCCTGAACCCTAAACAATACACTGCACCTATACTAGAAGCCACATCATTGTATTGGGTAGTGTCAGTATTAATAAGGCAGGCCTATGGGCTTAGTCAGTGTTTCACAGCAACAGTAAAAGCAACCACATGTTTAATGCAACATTACAACACCACTGAAATACACATGGACAGGAGCAATATGAAAAACAGATTATGACCCACCCTTGAAGTCAATGTGGGTGGTATCAGTAGTCTTACCATTCATTAAATTGTTCACCCTTGTATTGTCTATATCAACATTATTAATACAACATTACAGCATTTGTCTCTGCATTGTCTCTGAGTCTTTCTTTTATTTGCATTAGGCTAAAAATGCAACCTTAGAACCAGCTAATAAAGACCCCTACCCTTCCAAACCAATATAGAAAACCAGAGGCTCTGGAAGAGTTAAAAAATGGAAAACCAGTTTCCCCAGTCACATAACCTATGACCATGGTGGCATAAGGGAGCTTTTCATGGGAGCTTGGGTGGGGCTGGCTGTAATCCTGGTAGCCCCCCACAAAACTTTAGGAAACTTTGATGGTGACTCTGCTCCTCCTTGCAGCACCACAACAGAAGGATATGCAAGTTTTAACCCCCACGCTAGGGATTGTAGAGCACTCATATCCAGCACATAAATTATTAATGACCGGATCACCCCGCTCTTTGGGTTTTGTGGCCTCATGTTGCATTTTATTATTGAATGAAGGAGCCCCGGTTCCCCCAAAGTACATATATGCCTCCCTTTACATTGGGGCTGCAGGGGGAGCACCAAGGTCCCCTTGGCCCCAGCTGGCTCCCACTATGGCACAGCCATTGTCTGCACACTTAGCTGGATTAGCAACATGGTAGAAGCAGGCTGTGGGGGGACTCCTGGGCATGCCCTCCCCCATATTCATGGCCACTTGGTCAGACAACGCACCCAGCAAGGAATGTCTATCTAGGGGATTGGGGTCCCCAGGATACCCTCTTCTTCAGTGCACATCATATCTCCATTAACAATAAAGTTCTGGCATTGGATGAACGTCCAAGTCTTTTATCACCCAGGGGAGATTTTCAATCCTAAGGTGCCACATCATTACTCCACCCATTTTCTAATGCTCTTGAACAGCATTTTTTGGCAATCAAATATGGCGGCTTAAAGTTGTCTGTGGAAAGAGCTTCTCTGACAGCCTCAGATCAACTCCAAGATAATACAGCTGCCTGATCCTTCTCACTAAAACTACAAAGACAAGCACCTTCTGGTTTCCTTGAGATGCCTAGCCCTCTTCCTTTGATCCAGTGGGGCTGAACTGTCCCAACCGAGGTGAAATATGGCAGGTTAATTAACAGATTTAGATATCTGGGTTAAAGTGCTGGGGGAGGCAGAATAATTAACTTGGCCTAATTCTGGAATCTGATTCTGAGCTGAGACAGTGAAATATGGCAAATCTTACATTCTTATAGGGAGGGTAGATATGATGTTAAGGATTGTAAATCTACACTTGGGTTGCATGGGTATTCCTAGATATGCACCTTCCTGGACTGCGTAGGCCTAATTATTGCAAAACTATAGTTTAGTGAAGATTTTACCTGTAAAGTGTACTACCGCGTAGCAGCAAAAACCTTTAGTAAGCACTGTAGGCCTATACTATGAATGTCCAATCACATTATAAGGCATACCCAAGGTCATTATTAAATCTTGAAGTGTCCCTCTGTGACAACCTACTTGTGTGGAGATACCGGGCTTCACAAGATGGTAGTATCACATGCACAGCCCACAAATGTGCACACATATGTGCTCACATCTTCGTGCGTAACCAGCCCATAACCTCTAACCATAGCTGCACAATAGTCATCTTTGTCCTTAAGGATAAATACTAGTGGTTGATAATCTCAGTCCAAATACAGTATCTTTATTGTGAGTGAGACTCAGGTAGTCAGAGCAGTGAGACCCACACACACTAAAAGTCCATAATCCCGGTGGTCAAATGCAAAAGATCTTGGGGTACTAAATGGGGAGAACCCTTTTGCTGTACTACTGTCTACTGTTTTGCCCAGGTGTGGTTTCTAGTATGACTGGATCAAAACACGTAATTGCTGCACAAATTCCTTATGGGCCTCAAGGTTGAAAATATTTTGGAAATTCATTCTTGTAAGGTTTTGCTCACAGTTGTAGTAAATGTATTACTTTTTCTCAAACACATAAGTATTCCTTGGAAGCAGTATTTGTCACTGTTTGCAAGGAATGCTTCCATGAGCATTTACATTTAGATAAATGTAACAAATAATATGCATACATCCAAAAATGTTATCCTGATTCATTTGCAAATAGTATTTGTGCACAGAGATTACAACTAGAGCACAAATGTCATAGTGAACATGCATTTCCTCTTGCAAATTTTGTCAAGCAGAACTAGGTGAACATTTTGTTGTGGAAAACTGCATTATTTTAAGGCTGACAGCTTAGAACATGGGAGAGCATGACAGCCCTCATTCTGCACCATAGAATTTGGAATGGGGATGTAATACTGCACCAGAGAAAAACTATACATCAAATTATGGGTGTTTTCTTAGCTGGTATTACCTTCCAGAATCATTACTGCTATAGAAAAATGACCTTAGAATAGGATTTAGGATTAAGGTGATGCTGAGTGCATGAGTAAGGGTTTTGTTTAACATTAGGGCCTCATTATGATTTCAGCGTATGGAAAAAAACGTCCACCGAAATCCCAACAGGCAGGTTGCCGCCAGTGTGGCAGCCTCCCCACCGGGGCCATTACAAGTTTCCCGCTGGGTCAGCAGCAGGACCTCATTTTCCGCCCGCTGGCCCAGCGGGAAACGACCTACGGAATTGTCTCTGACTCGTATTAGAGCTGTAGTATAGCTGTAGTGCGTAGGGTGCACCAGCACCTGTCGCAATGTTCACTGTCTGCAAAAAGGGAGGACAAGGTTCTTCCCAGGGGAAGCACCAAGGGAAAGGTGATAAAAACAGCCCAGCAAGTCCTCACTAGAGTCCCCAAAACCTTCTCAGGGCGGGGGAGCCACAAACCATGCCTCTTCTGAGGGGCCGGGGTACCAGGGGAAGTATTATGATCCTGTTAAGGCAGGAAAGTTTCAGGAACTTGCTACGGCCAGCAAGTGTTTTGAGTGTCACCAGCCTGGACACAAAAGAGGGGATGCTGTCTGCTCCAAGAGGCACCAACTGTTGGGCAGTCCCATGGGATTGCTAGTGTAGGTGTGGGGTGGAAGTTGTCCTAGGGTTGGGGTCAGCGTACACAGAGGTCACCTTAGAGTCTGTGGGTGGGGTGGACATTGCAGCCATGGCCACCTTACCTCCCAACATGGATAGGTATAGGCAGAGGCCTAAAATGAATGGGACTGAGGTGGAGGCTCTGAGAGATACATGAGCCAGTGTGATTATAGTTACAGAAAAATAGTTTTCTCCAGAGCAGGTCTTGTCTGGTGTATTCCACCAAGTAACATATGCAGGCAGTAGAACCAAGCTACATTCCATGGCAATGGTGAGCTTAGAATGGGGAGGTGTGACTGGTCCTAAAAAGGTAGTGGTAGCTCCTGCCCTCCCAATAGAGTGTCTCCTGGGAAATGATCTGGAAGCATCTGAGTGATCAGAAGTGGAAAGGAGGGTCCATGCACAGATGCTGGAGTGTGTGCTGTGACCAGGTCACAGGCAGCACAAAAAGGAAGTGTTGGACACTTGGACCCTGGAACAATGGGCCAAGGCCCCAAGAAGAAAAGATAGGGCACTGCGTCTGGGTTGCTGCCCCACCAAGTACAGAGGTTCAGGAGGAATCCAGTCCTGAAGGCGAGGGTCTGACCTCTGAGGGAGGGACCCCTCCTCTGCAAGCTCTGCCTGACTTGGCAGAATTACAAGGGGCAGGTGGGCCCACCAGAGAAGAATTGTGCCAGGGACAAAGAGAGTGTCTCACTCTTGAGGGATTCAGTCAGACTGCCTCCGGACAAGAACAAGGGGGTGTCAGTGGATCCCACAAGGTTCATTGGGAGGATGAGGTTCTCTACACTGAGGCAAGGGACAACCAAGAGAGTGGTGGTCCCCCACAGGTTTAGAGAATTCCTCCTAACTGTAAGTCATGCCATTCCCCTTGCAGGACATTTGGGGCAGCCAAGACCTGGAACAGGCTGGTCAATCATTTTTACTTGCCCCATATGTCAGAAAAAGTCAAGGAGTTTTGCAGCTCCTTTGTCACCTTTCAGGCGAGTGGCAAAACAGGGGGAAAGCTAAATGCTCCCTTGATACTGCTGCCAGTGGTTGGGACTCCCTGTGAGAGGGTAGGGATTGGTCCTTTAGACCCACCAACTGCCTCAGGTACCGGATACCTTTTGGCAGTTGTGGACAATACCACCAGGTATCCCACAGTGGCTAGGGCCCTGCTTGGTATGTTCACCAGAGTAGGCTTCCCAAAGGAGGTTGTCGCAGATAGTGGCACAAGCTTTAGGTCTATCTATCTGAAAGCAATGTGCGATGAGTGTGGTGTTACCTATATGTTCACCACCCCCTATCATCACTAGGACAATGGTCTGGTGGAGAGGTTTAACCAGACCCTGAAGGGCATGATAATAGGGTTGTCTGACAAACTAAGGAGGAGATGGGATGTTCTCCTCCCATGCCTGCTGTTTTCATACAGGGAGGTACCACAAAAGGGGGTTAGATTCAGCCCTTTTGAGTTACTGTTTGGGCACCCTGTCATAGGCCCATTGTGTTTGGTGAGAGAGTCTTGGGAGAATACTCTCGAAGAGTCCAAGAAAAATGTGCTTGATTATGTGCTGGTTGTGTGTTCCCACATGGCTGAGTACATGAAGAAGGCAAGCAGCAACCTGGAGGCCAGTCAAGAGCTCATGAAGCTCTGGCATGACCAGAAGGCTGCCATGTCTGAGTAACACCCAGGTCAGCTGATGTGGGTTTTGGAGCCTTAGGCTCATAGGACCCTGCAAGACAAATAGACTGGGCCCTATCCAATTTTGGAAAAGAAGGGTGAGGTCACCTCCCTGGTGGACTTTGGCACCTCCAGGAAACCTTTCAGGATCATGCATGTTAACAGACTAAAACCCCACCAGGACAGGGCACACATGTTATGCTTATGGTCACAGATGAGGGCAAGGAGGATGAGAGTGAACCTCTGCCAGACCTCCTATACAACAATGCACAAGATGGGTCAGTGGAGAGAGTAGTACAATCTCCCAAGTTGGCAGCCCAGCAGCAGAAAGGCTCCAGACATGTTTTGGAGCAGTTTGCTGGCCTGTTCTCTCAGACCCCTGGACTCACCAATTGGTGTGTCTATGATATTGACACTGGTGACAGCTTACCTGTCAAAAATAAGTTGAACAGGTTGTCATATCAGGTCAAGGCCAACATCAAAGTTGAGGCAGCCAAGATGTTGGAGTTAAAAGTAATTGAACCCTCCAGTAGTCCTCGGGCCAGTTTGGTGGTACTGGTGCCAAAACCTAATCCCCATGGTAGGAAAAAAGAGCTAGGATTTTGTGTAGACTACATAGGTCTAAATGTAGTCACTAAGACTAACGCTCACCCGATACCTAGAGCTGATGAGCTCATTGATAGGTTGGGGGCTGCTAAGTTCCTTGATCTGACCTCAGGATGCTGACAGATTGCCTTAAGCCCAGGAGCTAAGAAGATGTCAGCATTTCCACCCCAGAGGGTCACTTTCAGTTCAAGGTGATGCCCTTCGGGTTGAAAAATGTTCCTGTCACCTTCCAATGGTTGGTGTATAGAGTCTTGTCTGGGTTGGAATCTTTTAGTGCAGCTTAATTGGATGATATAGCTGTGTTTAGTTCCACCTGGGAGGATCACCTGGTTCACCTGAAGAAGTCCTTTAGGCCCTGCACCAGGCTGGCCTGACTATCAAGGAAAGCAAGTGCAAGATAGGGCAGAGTTCAGTGGTGTACCTGGGCCACCTTGTTGGTGGAGGCCGTGTACAGCCTCTCTAGTCCAAGATCCAGACCATCCTGGATTGGGAGACTCCTAAAACCCAGACTCCAGTCAAGACCTTTCTTGGCCTGTCTGGGTATTACAGGAGAGTGGTTTAGAATTATGGGACCATTGTGGCCCCTCTGATAGAACCAACTCAAAGAAATAGCTCAAGGTCATTTGGACCCCAGAGTGTCAGAAAGCAATTGACACTCTGAAAAAGGCTATGTGTTCAACACTAGTTCTACTGGCCCCTGACTACAATAAACTGTTTATAGTGCAACTAGATGCTTCAGAGGAAGGGATTGGGCCAGTGTTAGCACAAGTCAATGAAGAGGGACAGGACCAGCCAGTTGCCTTCATCAGCAGGTGACTACTCCCAGAGAAAACAAATGGAGTGCCAATGAGAGGGAAGCCTTTGCTATGGTTTGGTCCTTGAAGAAGTTGAGGCCATACTTGTTTGGCACTCACTTCTGTGTTCAAACTGACCACAGACATCTCAGATGGCTCAAGCAAATGAGGGGGTGAATCCAAAACTGTTAAGGAGGTCCCTTTCCCTACAGGGGATGGACTTCACAGTGGAACATAGAACTGGGAGTGCCCATGCCAATGCAGATGGCCTTTCCAGGTTTTTCCACTTAGCGGATGAGGACTACCAGGATGTAGGTTAGTACTCATCACCTTTCATCTAGGGAGCAGTGCAGGAAAGTCCTACATTTTGCCCTGGTTACCCCCAAATGTTTTGGACAGATACTGGTGGTTACGGACTCTTGGCTGTTCCCTGTGTACTGCTCACCAATCCCAGGGCCAGTGCTCTGTATAAAGTGGATATCCAAATTAGGCTAATCATAATAGGCAGTATCAACCTACCTATAGGTCCCTAGTATATGGTAGAGCATGTAGGCTAAGGGACCCCAACATACGTAGTGCACCCATAGGTGCTGATTTGCCCAGTGTCATTATAAAGGCAGGCCTGCCTTGCTGGCTGCTTTTAAATTAAGGTTACCTTCAAATTCGACTTTGGAATTAAAAGTACTTCCAAAGTCATAAACTCTCTTGTTTTTACATATAAGTCACCCCTAAGGTGTGACCTAGGTGCCCCCAGTGTTGGGTGCTGTGTAACTATAAGTAGGGACCTTATAAAAGATGTTTTATAAGCCCCAATGAGGAAAAATAGCCACATTTGTGTTTTCCTCATTGTAGTGAATGGACCCCATAGGCTAAAATGGGAAGACTTTGTTTTATATTAAGTCCCAAAAGGAGCTAAATATTTCAAGTTTGGTTCAAACTGATTAATATATTAAATCCAACCACTTGCCATTGTTGAATTTGATATAGCTAGTTCAGGGAAAGAGTTTTAGACCCCTACCTGAAAGTTGCCAACTTCAGTTCTGTAGTGAACTTCTCTGATTGGCCAGCTTCTGGCAGCATGGCCAGTCTGCCTTGATGAGGTGTGAAGTGGGCTGGGCAGATAACAAAGGAAGTGCCTGGGGGAGGAGATCTGCCTTAGCAGATGGCGAAACAGGATGAGGGGAGAGCAGCCAAACTGGTCTTCTAAGAAGGGAAGGACTTTTGGAGCAGCTCAGGATCTCCCACAATTCCTGCAGTCCCTGACAACCAGGTGCAGTCTTGATTAGATTAGGAGAGGGCAGGAAAGGGTGTGTTAAGGAATTTTATCCACACCAGTGGGTGGACTCAGCCAGACCTAACCTCTAAAGTTCAGTTTCTGCCATTTTGGATTTTTAAAGAATGTTGCTCCTTGGGATTGATTTTTGCCACACTTCCCAAGAAGTGGTCATCCAAGAGGGTGGTGGCCTGTCTGTGATTGGACAGTTGGAAACCCCATCTGCTTTCCACCCCAGGATCAAGGATAAATATAGCAGAGCTGCATTACCACCTCAGATCCCTACCAAGAACAAGAAGGACAGCCCTGCTGGACCCCTGACCTGCACCTGGACACTGCACTCTGAAGGACTGCGCCAGCTGCACACCTGGACTTCACCATAAAAAGGACTTTACCTGACTTTGAGTGTTTCAAGAAGAGACTCCATGTTTGCTACGGGCTGAAAATAGATGACCAGAGTCTCCTATATCAAATCCTGAAGAAACTGACCACCTGACCACTGTCCATTTTTTAGTTTGAGCCAGGTGCATTCTGGGAGTTGGAGTCCTAACCCCAAGGAGCACCTCAGAACTTCTTGAACCTGTGAACAGCTTTAAGACCTTCAAAGTCCTTCCTAAAGAAGATCCAGAAGTATGGAGAAGATTGGAGATCTTTTTGTGAAAAGCTCCATAAATTGACGACCCGACGTCGTGAGACAGGCCGGCTAACGTCAACTGCGACTGGACCTGACTTGCAGGTTCATCCCACTGAAAAGCTCCAGAGCCCCAGACTTCCAGGACTTCACCGGGGGCTCCTGGAAAGGTAATCCAATTATGACCACTCGAAATTGACTTGCTGTAGAGGGTCTCCTGACGTCGAAGAAAAAAAGCTCCAAAAAGTGACAAAGTCAGAACGTAAAAAGTTGACTGGCACTTCCCATGCAGCATATCCGAGGAGGGCTCCAGGGATGTCTGATCAAGTTTCAACTTCGGCCAGGACGAAGATTTCCGTCCTGAAAAACCGACTATGTCCGAAGGTAGAACTGTACACCGATGTCTCTACGACGCGTATCCAAAGAGGGCTCCAGGGATGTCGGATTCAATCTGCGACTTCGTCCTGGAGACAAAAATATTCAAGAAAAAGACTAAGGGCCTGATTATGACTTCGGCAAAAGGGATTACTCTGTCCCAAAACTGACAGATATCTCGCCCGTCAAATTACAAGTTTATTATATCCTATGGAACTCATAATACCGGGGGAGGGATGGAGTAATCCAATCGCCAAGGTCGTAATCAGGCCCTAAGACCGAAGGTAAACTTTTGACCAATGCTTCCTGCTTCCTGTAGCCGAACAGGGCTACATTGTGGTCTTCCACAAACTTTTACTATGCCCAGGTCGCTGTTGGAAAGTGGATAATTGGTAAGGGCAGGTAAGTACCTACACTTAGCAATAGACCACTAACCCCCACTAGGTCCAGTTAGGTCTCAATAAATTAACCCCAGCTCAATCCTTGGTAGCTTGGCAATGAGCAATAAAGCTTAACTTAGGAGACAAAGGGCCTCATTACGAACCTGGAGGTAACACAAAGGAAACAAAGGCTTCGAGCGAGAGACTGCTAGGATTTAAAAATGAATGCACCATTCAAAATATTGCATTTATTAAATTATTTCCATTTAGTATCTGTGAGAAGAGGAACATCTGTTTGCTTCACTTATCTGTTTTCTATAGAATCTTAATGCCTCATTGTAGTTGTCTTTATCTAAAGCTGTATATTTCTTTTGCCAAATTTTTCAGAGCTTTTTACACCTTTCCTTACCTTCAAAATTTCCTCTGTAAACCCAGGGGCTGGCTTTCTGGTGCATTGAGACTTGGGGTGCAACAGCGGGACAATTAAGCCTAAGGCTGAGCAAATTTAGCTCTTAAACATAGAGAAAGGATCCTCTATGTCCTCCCCAACCAGAGGAAATCCTCTGATCCTTGCCCCAAATCCGCCAAACCCCTGGATTAATGCTGCACTCTGTCTTATAGTCTTTACTTTAAAGCACACTACATGGTATTCCAGCCAAGCCACTGGAACCACCTTGATAGCAGACACATTCTGATGGACAAATGGTATCCAGCCCAAAGTGTGCCCTTCTTGTGTCAAGCACTGTAAACCAATTGAATCAAACCAACAGCTCCACAGATATCCAATAGGGATCTAACTTCTCTCGACATCCAGCAATCTGCTCAAAGATTAAAATCTCCTTGAATCAGAAGCATTGAAAAGACTAGGGTTTGGCTGATCATAAACTCAAGGAACTCTAGATGCTGGTAGGGTAACACAATCATGTAAGAGTAGGCACATATCATTATCACTTTAACCTCCTTGGCGTCAACTGTGCTAAACTCCTCAGCTCAGGGGAAATAGTCTGGTCTGTGAATTCTTTTCTGAACACCACCACCACCACCACCACCACTCCATTCTCATCCCAGAATATCGAAGTAGGAATCTCAATGGCACTAAATATCATAGACACAATATCAAAGGTCGAAAGGTATGTAAGCGTACATTATATATACTTATCTCCTTTTCTATACAATATATGAGCTTAGATTATATATATTTCATCGTGATGCATAGATGTGGAGGTAAGAATTTTAAATCTATACTTCCTTTTCATGCCCTTACCTTTTGACAATTTTCCCTCAATATTCTGTCAATAATATTAACATATGTTGATATTTCTAGCCTCAATATTTCTTATTTAAATCTACCAATGGATCTGTCTGCTCTAGTTACCCTAATGATATGTGGAATCGGTTTGAGTGCGTGTGAGATTTTAGGAATCTTAAAACCAGGACTCCCTAACAAAAAGAACATCAAAGAAAGAATCTATAATTAGCTAATGAACATCTAGTCCATGTTTCACCAATGACCTAGCATTGCTGAAGATACAATTAAGTGAGGTTTCAAGACGCAATTTCCCGGTCCCATGATTAAGGACAACCAGTTTCTGTTTGAATGGAAGCTAGATCCAAGGTCTCTATCAAAATGTTTGGCATGACTGGCACTGGCATCTGAGTGAGCACTGACGGACTTCATATGCCTTTGGTGCTTCCCTGATGCACCCCCTACCTGAGTATACTGTGTGAATGCGTTCTCTTTACTTTTTTAATAAACTCCAATATAGAGCCCATGTACCTGCTCAGATTCTGCCTCAAAGACTAAAGTATTATCTTGACCATTGCTGAAACTGACAAGTAAGGTTCTAATGTGCAACGTGCCCAAAAATCAGTAGGTGTTAGACCTAGCACCATTGGTGTCGTTTCCCACTATCTTTTTGCCTTCAGACCTCCGGTTTTGGTTAGTTAGGCCCTTATTTATACTTTTTGGTGCAAAACTGCACTAAGGCAAGTTTAGCACCGGCTTGCACCATTTCTGTGCACCAGCCGGGCACCATATTTATGGAATGGTGCAAGTCGGTGCAAAGGGTAGGCTAGAGTAAAAAAAAAAAGGCTTTAGTCGGGTGGGGCTGGCAGTATAGAAGAAGTCGGTTCAGTACCAAAAAATGACTTTAGGCAGGTTAGAGTAAAAAAAAATGACTCTAACCAGATTAGAGTCATTTTATGGTGCTAAACCTACCATGCCACATGACTCCTGCCTTAGAAAAGGCAGGAGTCATGCCCACCACCCCACTGGCCAGCACAGGGGACAAGGGTTCCCTGGGCATGGCCATTGCACCCTGTGCCATGTATGGGGGCCCATTATAGGGCCCCCTATGGCACTTTAAAAAATAAAATGCAAAGCTTACCTGTACTTACCCGGGATGAGGTTCCCTATCCTCCGCAGTTCCTCTGGTGTGGGTGGGGGTGCTCCTAGGGCCTGGGAAGGACACCTGCGGGCTTATTCCATGGTGCTCCACCATGGAAATAGACCCACAGGTCCCCTAGCGCCTGCCCTGACCCAGAAGTTAAAAAACGGGGCAAAGCAAGCTTTGCACCATTTTTTGACCCCTCCTCCCTCCCGTGCACCATTTTTGCACGGGAGTATAAATATGGAGTTAAGGCCATAGAGTCATTATTTGCATGGGAATGCCTACCTTGCATCTCATTAAGGCAAGGTAGGTTTCCATTTTCAAAAAATGACTTTAACTCCATGCATTTGGTGCTAGACGGGTCTGGCACCAAAGTATAAATATGGACTTAGTTTTGCACCGAATTAGAGTAAAAAAATAATGACGCTAATTCGGTGCAAACAGAGTATAAATATGCCCCTTAGTTTTTGCTGGCCTTAGGACTCTGTGCACTTAACCACTGCTATCCAGTGCCACTGTGCCTCTACTCACTCCTTAAAACATGTTAGACCGGCTTATACCCAATTGACATATTTATTTTACTTGTAAGCACTACCTGTGCCTAGGGCCTCTAAATGAAATGTTTCTAGTGGGTCTGAAGAACTTATTGTACCACCCACTTGAGTAGCACTTTAAACATGTCTCAGGCCTGCCATTGCAGCCTGTGTTTGGGGTTTTAAACTGCCATTTCGACCTGGCAAAATAAACGTTTGCCAGGCTCAAATCTTCCTTTTTAATACACATAAAACACCCCTAGGGTAGGTCCTGGATAGCTCAGAGAGTTTGGTGCAGTACATTTAAAAAGTTGGGCATGTACTTTTAAGTTATACATGAGTTGGCAGTGAAAGACTCTTAAATTCATTTTTCAGTACTGCAAGGGCTAGCACTCCCATAGGATATCATTTTAGTTACCCTATTACATTTTAAAAGTGTAATTTCCAAATGGGAGCAGATAACTACTTTAGTGCCACTGGAATTGTACTGAAAATTCCTTTCTTATGGTGAAGTTGGATTTTAAATTACAATTTTAGAAAGCTAACAAACACAAATGATGGACGGAATGTGGAACCAATCAAACATTCACCCCCAATCACAGATCTGGGTTTAATCCATCAATTATTTTGCTCACCACGCCACCCCAGTTTGGACCCAGCCATACGCAAATCAGTCTTAACCCTGTTCCCATGGGAACACTCCACCCCGAACTGCTAGGCCAGGTCCTCTATGGATCGGAAACAAGCATCCTGGGACCATTTTTAGTGTATCACCCTTGATCAGCCAGGCTAGCTTTAATCCAGTGGTATAGTCAGCCTAGGACCCACGTCTGGGCATACCCGGCGCACTTAGGGCAACAAAAGCAAACAAACACAAATAATGGAGAGAATGCAGAACCAATCAAACATTCACCCCCAAATCACAGATCTGTGTTTAATTTATCAATTCTTAGCTCTCCATGCCACTCCAGTTTGGACCCAAGCATACGCAAATCAGTCTTGACCCTGTTCCCCATGAGAAAAGTCTAGTCCAAACTACCAGGGCAGGTCCTTCCTGGACCGGAAACAAGCATCCTCAGCCCGGTTTCAGGGTATCAACCTTCATCAGCCAGGCTAGCTTGACTCCAGTGGCATAGTGGGCATGGGACCCACGTCTGGGCATACCTAGTGCACTGAGGGCGACAAACGCAGACAAACACAAATGATGGACAGAATGCAGAACCAATCAAACATTCACCCCCGGTCACAGATATGGGTTTAATCCATAAATTCTTTTGCTCACCACACTACCCCAGTGTGGACCCAGCCATATGCATATCAGTCTTGACCCTGTTCCTCATGGGAGCAGTCCAGCTTGAACTGCCAGGCTTGTCGTCCCTGGATCGGAAACAAACATCCTGAGACCGGTTTCAGGATATCACTCTTCATCAGCCAGGCTAGCTTGAATCCAGTATTTAATCTGTGGATACTTTGCCAGAACGAAGGACTTCGGTGCTGCGGAAAGGACTGCCCTTCTGCTAGACTGCTGCTCTGATGGACTGCTGACCTGCTGTCTTGACCTGCTGGCTGCTGCCCTTTTGGCTGAGTGAGATGGAATGGACTTGTCTCTAATGAACCCAGATTCAAAGTGGCTCCAAGAGCTAGTTGCTGGCCTTGTGACCTAAAACCTCAGGGACTCAAAAGGCTTCCACCAACCTTGTAACTGGACTTTGCCATTTGTGAGTCTACCCTGCCAAGTGGTGCTACCCCAGTCCTGGACTCTTTGAAATGGGATTAAGGTGCTCTGTGGATCCAGAAGAACCAATGTATCTCTTTTGCTGTGTGCGTAAACCCAAGCAGAACTGATGCATCACTGTTGCTGCGTGGATTGAACCCAGCACAAAGACCCACATCACCTCGTTGGCCCCACCAGAATTGCCACTGAGTAATGCATCGTTGATGCAGGCCCTCACATTTCTCATTGATGGCATCCACGACGTTGGCCCTGGACTCTGCAGCTCAGCCTTACAGCTCTTCACATCCAACACATCGCCCCAACTGCACGCCGTGTATCCTAATTCAGACTTTGCATCTTTGGCCTCGCATTGCAGCCTCGCCACATCACAGAACCAACACATTGCTTTGTCTGTGCAATACATTTTGACCACAGATCTTTGAATTGCTACACACACAGAATTTAAGGTACTTTGTTAAGCGTCCCTCTTGGGTCCTTGTAGCAGGCCTGCACTCTATTGTGGTCTGCCTGAACTTTTTGACAGTTGGTGTTTTTTGCTTTTCGGCACTATTTTCACGAAAGTATTTAAATTGCATATCGCTGGTTCTACTGATTAGATTTGTATTATTTAGGTTTTGTTTTATTTATTAAAAATGACTACCTTTATACCATTTAAGATTCTTTTTGTCTGGTGTTTTTCAGTTTGTTACTGTTTGAATTGTTGCTCAACTACTTTTCACATTGCCTCTAGGTTAAGCTTGACTGTACTGTGCCAAGCTACCAGAGGGTTTTAGCACAGGTTAATTATGGGTTGGCTTGTGCTTCACCCTGACAAAGATTGTGTTTGTTGCTTGACCAGGACTCACCCTCAGTCAATCAACAACCCAGTTTCTCATACTCTGCACAAACCAACAGTTGATCACCAAGTAATCAAACTTGAATGCACTTGAAATTTTAAAATCAGTCTTACAATTTCACCAAAAATATGGTCTGATTTAAAAAAATCATTACAGTTTTAATGACTCACAAGAAATTAGGACAGATAAGATTATTTTGTAGTAAAGTCTTAGTAAATCGGGGCCCAAGTGGTAGAATTTGGACTTAAAAATTAGAGTTGGTTGTAGGATTAGGGTGAGGGTTGCAGCTGGAGCTTTGGATCAGAAATAAGGATAGTGATAAGAAGAGCAACAACATGTCAGCATTTGGTTTCAGAGAAACTAATGAGTGATGCTCGAAGTAGGTTGATATTTTGCCTCAGATTAAGATTTAGGTTTAATTTTAGGACTGTGGTAATGATAACAGTATGATTAGGATGTACAATGGATTATGATGACTGATTTCTGATAACAGTAGCGTAAGAATAATGGTAATGGTGGTTATGTTCAGTGTTAGGGTTTGAATAATGGTAACATTGAGAGTAGAATTTTGAAATAATTTAGAATAAAATTTAAGATTAATTTAGGTTTCAGAGAAGAGTCATAACTAAGTTTAGAGTTAAAGGTATGGTTAGTGGCAAAGTAAGATTAAGTGTTAGTATTTTGATTTCGAAAGGATTTAGAATAGGGGTTAGCAATATGGTTAAGTAAGATTATGTTGAAAAGTAAAGGTTGGATTTAGATGTAGGATTAGTGTACAATTAACAGATTATGGTTTTAGATTAAGTGGTTTTGTTTAGATTTTGATTAGGGGTACTGTTAGGCATCATAAAAAAAGTCATAATTATGGTTAAAAGTTAGCTCTGATGATAGGAAATTAATATTGTTTGTTCCATAAACAAATTCATTTTAATAGATTTGTTATTATGTCACAGATAGAGAGGAATCTGCACTTGCAAAATCCCACTCAAAGACTGTAAGTGAACATTTTAAGGCATGCCTATTTATGAGCCTTTCGAAACTGTAATCAACCCCTTTCCACTTTGGAAATGTTCAAATATGTTATTCATGCAAAGGATTTGAGCTACTTCCATTCCAAGGGAAGGGCTTTATCGATGGGTAACTATTTTTTCAATATGGAGGAAAAAGGAAAACGTGAATGTTTGCAATGGGGGATCTATTCCTACTCTGTTGACTGATCTGATATGAAGAACTGATGAGATAAAAGAAGCCATTGACAATAGTCTCATGAAGCTCTCAGAACTGAACCTGGAAATCTATTCTACATGCAGCTTTCCAGACATACTTCTGGTCTGTGAATCCCAACCTGTAATACATTTGCACCTGCATGTATGCCCTATCTTACAAAAGTGATACAAGATACTTGATCTATCTATTTCCAAAACAGTCTCTAAAATCACACTGTGAACGTTGTTACCACATTACATATGGATGCCACACACATCTAGTTTGACAAATTCTGTTATATATTTTGTGCTCAAATGACTCTCACTTGTACAAAAATTACGTTAAAAGCATGTGCAGAAAGAAACTAAAGCTATGTGAAAACGGACACTCAAGAAACCTAAGCCTATTAATCCACAATTACTTTTTTAACATGCATTAAAATGTAACCAATATTTAAAACATATTTAACGTGTAAGATTTGAGATAAAAATAAAATAACCTTCCTGCCTGCAATACATAAATACATATCCTACATTTCCTGCTATCTCCATACTTAACATTTTAATACTTTTATGTCAAAGAGAGAATAGTTTCAAAATAGCCCCTACTAGAAGGCCTATGACTAGGGTTAGGCGAAACTCATGCAGTTCACTTTGCAGAATTCCACAGAGTTACCTAAAAACTCTGTGAGATTCCCTGGAGTTCCGCGAGTGGTTGGATTTGGTATGTTACACTGATTTGTACCACCAGGAGCTTATTTCGCACTGTACAATCAGTGGGAACAGCAACAGGTGGTACATCGTAGGGTGCTACTTCTTTCTGCCATGTAAGTAGATTTTGTCTCAAGCGGCATCTCTGTCAACACGAGAGGTAGTGACCTGCTCCGACCGACCGAGTTGAGAAATCTCACCAGGAGATCGTCTGGTGCTCGATTTTCTCCATTATGCTCGCCAAATTAAAGTTCGTAAGCTACGCAAAAGAAAAAAACTCTACCATTCAACAGTTGACAGAGTTTTTCTGGAACTCCGTGCTCCAAGTGGAGTGGGCAAATCTTCACCATAGGACCAGATTTTACCATCCACCCCTAGCTATGACACATTCTATCATCATTTTTCATATTAATATCAAGCAAATATTTACAGACCAAATTAATATATAATAATAAAAGTAAGTATTTTTTTTTAACATAATTTGAAGATCACTCCGAAGAAGAGCTGCTAGGGGGCTTGTCGTTGCATAAAATAAGTAATTAATATTCATTTCATGGTTTGGGAAGGCATGATATCATGGGAAACTAAAATATAATCTTCTTTATTGCTATACTAAAGGAAGAAGGCTCAGCACTATCTGATCTCTCACTGCCACATATGCATTTCTACCAGAACCTTTGAGACAAATTACGAGCAATTTGTCAAATAGAATTAATTTACTGAAAGAATAAGAGTAATGAAAGGTCCAAAGATGTTCTTCTAATTGAAAAAATTATACCACAACTGTTAGACTACTCAATAAAATATTTTGTGTTCCGGTTCAGCGAGGAGCTGGCCTAGCAATTCTCTCTGGGCTGTTCCCATGAGGAGCACAGTGAAGACTGATTTGCATATGGCTGGGTCCAAACTGATGTGGCATGGTAGGCAAAAATAAATGGATTGGGATGGGGTCTAAGTGATTACCAGTGGCTGGGATTAATTCACGCATTCCATCCATCACCTTGTTCTTTTTGTATTTCCCCTGTACTGGCGCATAAGGTGCTGCCCAGTGCCAATACAGGCACCCTTGCACCATGGTGCAAGGGTGCCCACGCTGCATGCAGGATTGTTTTTGTGCAGGAAGGTACACCTTTCTGCACAAATATAATCCCGAAAGGCATATTCTTCTTTTCATGTGTGCTGCAGAATGCAGCACACATAGAGAGAGAAACTAACAAGGAGAAATAATGATATTTCTCCCCGTTATGCCTCCTGTGAGAAGGCGTATCTTTTTTTGGCACATTTCCACATCTACCACTTTTAGTATATCTAGGAATGTGGAACACCCACGCAACACCCATGGAATGTCTTCCTATGGCTAAGGCAATGCAGCATTTTGCACTGTGTTGCCTTACTTAAGATATATGGAACCACTCAGGGCTACAAAAAGTGTAATTAAGTGGCTTCATAAATCTCTACTTGGTTGCGTCACACTTGCACCACGTTGCATGGAGCAAGCGTAATGCAATAGGCTCATAAAGATATGCCCCTAAATATTCGCCATTAGTAAAAGAATGACCAAACCTAAAGTACTTTCAAGAACTTTAAAGGTAGTAAACAGACTTCTTCAGTGGTGGGGGTGAAGCTTTATTAAAAACTCCAAATATAATTTGCTCTGGCCTCACCTTTTATTTTGATCTAAGGATGAGAGGCTTGGAAAGCAATTCAGCAAGCTGAACTAGAATTACAGCACTACCTTGCTCATTATAAGAATTGGGTGATTATAAATATTTTAGATAGTGTAATCATGTCCCTATTATCTATAAATTAAATCACTTTGGATATATAAATGCCCATGTTTCTTGACAGCCTATTATATCCTACCTGGTGACATAAAATTGTGAATGACAAGAAGCTAAACTCCACTCAGCATTGATGCAAGTGTAAAACTGATTGCGTTTAAGAAGTTATTACACGAACAAAGACTTTCCTGATGATCACCAGTCCACCACAAACTGCAACTCTAGTCACACAGCATTCAAATGATTACATTTTACTTGTACATAAAGGCGGGAGTAGTGTGTGCAATAACTGCAAGATTACCACAGACCTTTTCCCCCACAAAAAAAAAAAAAAGATTTATAAAAAAATAAAGAAACAACAGAACTTTTAATAATAATAATCATCAACATCATCATGGTTTCCTTAAAAGAAATAGCATTTCATAATATATTCTTTCATTTTAGAAGGAGGTGTACAGAATCTCGCACTGCTTGCCTCCAAAGCCCCATAGACTGTTTCCCCATTCCTTGGTGATGTCACAACATAATTAGTACCCTCTTTTCCATTGAATCGACTGGGTACTCCAAAGTTCTTCTCTGCTTCTGATAGCTCCATTAACACATAGAGAAACTCTATTAAAGTTCCATACAGCACCATCATTTACCAGAACAACATTCTTGAAGACATCGACAACCTGAAAAGTATCTGCCTATAATGAGGTACCTTCCCCAAATCAGAACTCTTGTTCAATCTTAATCATTCCCATTTTTACACAACAGTGCATGTTATTCTTCCCTCTCTTGTTATTCATGAATGTTTTCATTCTATGATTGTACATGTCCACTGCACTTTTGATCTCATGATACTCAACTTCAGAATATCTCCCACGTTTATTCTTTAGTCTCCAGGGAGGCAATTTTGACCCTATTTTGTTTTATTTCAATAGCTTATATGAAGACAAGCTAGTGATACCATTAGGTATAGTTGAGTAAGAACATAGAGTGGCTTGAAATGCAGTTCTCCAATGTAATCCCCTACGTAAGCTAGAAACACAGCTTACCATATTTCCCAGCACACTTGTGGATCGCCAGGTGAAGGCAAAAACCATGGTGGGAGTACGATGCTCAACATACTGAATTCACACAGTTTATACAGTTTGTGGTATGAATGAATTGTAACACAATCAACATAGACACCATTGGCTTATGGGTAAGATAACTAAAGAAGTCCCCATTATCCAATGATGAACTTAAAAATCATATAAATTCATGAAAGAATATGTAGAATTTTTCATTAGGCATAATATAGATGCTATCCTTGATTCACAGAATGTGTAACTGTTGCTGTGCTGCTGATAATAATTTCTTTAGGTCTATTGCCCCTGAACCCAAACAGTAGCATGTTGGTGACATCATACGTATGTGTTCCAATTCAGGGAGGATCTGGCCTGGCAGTTTAGACTAGACTGTTCCAATTGGAGCAGGATCAAACTGTAGTGGTGTGGCGTGCAATATAACAGTGTATTGGGATGCAGGACCAAGTAATTACCAGTGGTTGACATTAATTCAGGCATTCCATTCATCAGTTTTTTGTATACTTCAGTAGGTTGCATGAGGACACCTGTCACGCACAGAGACTCAAGGGCAGACCAATTTCCAAACGAAGTAAAGCAAGTAAGATTAAAGACACTAATCGAGACCCAAAATGTTTGGTAGTAATCTCCAGTATACGTCTTTAACCCAAATCTTAATGGCGCACAGGACATCACAAGCGAGAAGAGTTAAAAAAATGGACAGTGGTGTAGACGAGAAACATAGAGTGGCTTCAATAGGTAAGTTATTGTCTAAAATTCAAAATTAGATGCCTCTGTCCTCTTCCTCCCTCGTCACCAATGTTGTGAATATTAAGAAGAAAAACTCTACTGAATATTGATACAAGCGTGGAAATTATTTAGTTTAAGAAGTGGGTGCGCAAACACATATTAGTGACTATCAGCAGCTCCGCGCAAACTGCAACTCTAACTGCAGGATATTCTACTTGTACATAAAGGGCAGGAGTCGGGTGTGCGACAGCTATAAAGTTGGCACAAAAACTATTCCATTCCAAATTATTTGCCTTAGCACACAGGTCAGCAATGTTCGTGATCATCCTGAAGCAAATCCAGTTGTAGTCCTTAATCCCCCACGTCAACCCACAGAATCCATTCTTACCTCCTCGCTGCTATTGAAGATTCACAATTAAAATGTTTAGGTTGGTTTTCACAGTGGGAGACTTTGAAATCCTTTGGGTGTTTCAAATGTTTTAGGGACACTGAACCAAAGCTAACCTTGACCACAGAAATAGATTGATGTGATTTATTAGTTTGTGGTTCCCCAGTTTTTTACAGTTTGGTGAACCACATCTTTCAGATGGAGAAACCTCTGCTCATTCCACTGGCAGAAACCTTTATATGACAGTCTATTAGATATTGGACCATCAGTCACAGTGTCTCAAACTGTCCTACCTATTTAGGACAGAATTGCAGGCTGGCCTTTTCTCTGTGTGGAATGTCCAGGGCAAGCATGGTGCTCCTGAACAGGGAACCAAAGAAATTACAGCCACACGTTGGGAGAAAACTGGGCCTAAATTAGGAGCATTTCTTTCAAGTCTTTTAGTCACAGACATATACTTTGGAAGTTTGCTTTTTGAGTACAGAACTCTTTGCTGAGTGGGCACTTTAATCATGGTGCCCACTCAACAATGTTATAGTGCTTTCAGCAGAGCTGACTCCATGATAGCTCTGCTAAAGGTACAGAGATATCAGCCTGACTTGCAGAGATCTTTAAGTGTGTTGTTTGGTCTTCTACCAGTGCAGTGAAGTATACCCCTCAGCTGACCTTACATACTGATGGACTGGATGCATACTCCAAAAAAGGGTCAAACCCAAACCAGGCATCAACAAATAAGGCACTATCATGGATGAGCAAGAAATGAAATATCATGCACAAACATTAATAATGGCTCAAAATAATTCTAACGGAAGTAATTTGGACTGTCTGTCTGATAGAACAATGGAAGGGAGACTCTGCCTGCCAAATTTAGAGATGTCCGCTAGCCCAGTGGATATCTCTTGCATTTCCAGGAACCACCATCATGGCAGTTCCTGTAAATGCATTGAAAGTTTACTTGATGGCTAAATAGGCGGAAAGAGACCCTTCTCTGTTGAACCGTCAGAGGTAGATAGAGTAGTCTCTACTATTGATGTAATGAAAGTATGCCTAATGTAAAATGAGGAGGGGAAAGCTTAAGTTGGATAGACAGGGTACTACGTTACATTGCCATGTATTACTCTCTCTGCAAAAAGCTAAATCAGGCCCAACGTTTTAATGCACATCACAGGAAATTAGGATTCATACTGATACGAAGAAAAGGTATTATTTACTTTGAAATCCTTTGACATGAAGATGTTGTTTAAAAACACAGAGCTGGCAAAAACATGAATAAGGGAAAAAATGCAAAGAAAACATTGGCACCTTTAAGCATTAGACCACTACCTGCACCCTAAACCACACCTCTTTTTAGATTGATTTACACATGTTTAGACTAAATGCCGTCACTCAAATATCAAGAGAGGTAGTAGCTTTAACGAGCTGCCCCATTACCTCCTGATGTAGGCTATGATGGGCGAAAGCAACAGGTAAATAACAGTTCACAGCAAGTGGATGCAGATAGTTGACCTAAAGAATCTCTATGTAATTATATATGCATATATAATTTTACTAATGAATATTGGGGGCATATTTATACTTTTTGGTGCAAAACTGCACTAATGCAGTTTTGCACCTAAAAGTTTAGCACTGGCTTGCACCAGTCCTGAGCACCAGCCGGGCACCATATTTATGGAATGGTGCAAGCCGGTGCAAAGGGTGGGCTAGTGTGAAAAAAAATGACATTAGCCGGGTGGGGCTGGTGGTAAGGCAGAAGGGGGTTTTGCACCAAAATATGACATTAGGCTGGTTAGGGTAAAAAAAAGAGAACTCTAACCAGTCCAGTGTAATTTTCTGATGCAAAACCATCTATACCACATTACTCCTGTCTCAGAAAAGACAGGAGTCGTGCCCACCACCTCAATGGTCAGCACAGGGGACCGGTGTCCCCTGGGCATGGCCATTGCACCCTGTGCCATGCAGGGGGGGCCACAAGTTGGGCACCGATGGCACTTTAATTAAAAATAAAAAATTACTTATCTATACTTACCCTACTTACCTGGGATTGTGTCCCCCATCTTCCATTGTCCCTCTGGTGTGGGTAAGGGTGTTCCTGGGGCTTGAGGAGGGAACCTGAAGGACCCATTCCATGGTGTTTAACCATGGAAATTGGTCCACAGGTCCCCTAAAGCCTGGTGTGACCCAGATGTTAAATAATGTGTAGGCAAGCATTGCACCATTGTTTAGCCCCTCCTCCCACCTGTGCGTCATTTTAGCACAGGGGGATAAATATGGGGCTATGGGGTTAGCATCATTTCTTAGATGGGAACGCGTACCCTGCATCTCATTGATACAAAATAGGTGCAAACATCTAAAAAATGGTGCAAACTCCAATATTTTGAAGTTAGACGGGCCTAACGTCAAAATATAAATATGGAGTTAGATTTGCGCTGAATTTGCGTAAAAAATGACACAAATTTGGTGCAAATGGGGTATAAATATGCCCATTAGTATCTCTGGGGCAGACATAAAATGGTCATTAAACTAAATAGAAGGTAGGTAGGTCAGTAGAAATACTAAGCTTTTTGTTGAGCAGCCAACCTTTAAAGGTGTGATAGAAACAAAACAGAACATGGCTTTTGTGGACCTAGATGCAGCTGATAACCAGGCGCAAGTAAAATATAACCCTCAAACAGCACTTCAGCTATTTTACACTTCAAAATGTATCCACAATCAACAAGAGGCTATTCCGAGGGGTATGGTTTGGCAGCTAACATAGCAGATGTGTCTAAGTAATGCTCCACCCATGACTACAAAAATCCTACATCATCCTGGTCTAGACAACCCCCCAGGGATTAATACCACAGTTCAAGGAACTGACCAATCCAGTGATTGTGTCAGATACCTATGAGGGCTGAGGATGTGAGGCTATGGTGTCAATGTTTGTGGCATGGCCAACTGCAAGCCCAAGATTGTGGCTGATGGAGAGCAGTAACTCTACCAGCCCTCTGTAGGGGCGTCTGCAATGTGACCTGCCAGCCAGAGGAGATGAGAGCTGTACCCTTTGGCCCATTGTGCAACTGAAGGTCAGTTTTCCTAAATGCTGTCGTGGTCTTAGAGAACCTGGAAGATAGGAAGGCCCATGGCCCCTGGCCACTGGTGTTGCAATGAATTTCCTACTCCCATAGTGGGCAAGCAAACCAGGGACTTGGCTGGAGCTAGCAGCTCTGATGTGACAATGGAGCAACCACCTCAGGGTTGGGCAGTGGGGTCTGTTATAAGAACAGAACAGACATCTGACGTCAGTGGCAGCCCTGCCAGTCCTCTAAGAGGGCCATGCTTTTAAATATTGATGTGCCAGCCCAGAGGATAATGCAAGAGTGATGCCCTGTGGCCCTTCAGATGAATGGAGATTTTGAACTACTGTACCAAAGATGCTGAGATATTTACGGTTAGGGCCTGACAGAGTCTCAGGGGGATCTGGGGTGGCCGCTGTTAGGGGAGCACTTCCAGAATACTGTAAGAACGCCGAGTACTCGGTTATGTCTACTGTGCTGTAAATGTGGGGAGGTCGTCCCTGGAATTGACTTGCAGGAGACTACTCAAGCATCTATAGGACACAGGCGAGGTTGGCTACCATGCTGCCGTTAGGTTTTAGAGTGGTGAGATAACCTTCTCCACATGAGTATGGAAAAAGGGGGAGTTTTGTGCTTCCTCAGATGGAACATTTACTGAGACCGGGTACCAGACCCTAGTACAGTTGAGGCATTCCTCTGATATACTGATAAACTGTGGCCACCACTTCATCAGCATTACAATATTATAACAAATTATACAGTGTGCTAGGGCACATTATGACTGAGGAGGCTTACTCTGCAAAAATCTACCTCCAGCAATTGACCATTTGTCAAAGTTGACAATAGAAAATGATATTTAGAAGCTGTCATTAATCTAGTATGTCCTTGAGGAGGATGCTACAGAGGGTATGATCATCGCAGTTTTATCCCCCTCGAGACTAACGCCACTCCTTGGACTGCACTCTACCACTGATGCCTCGTAATTATGACAGTGCATCCTGAATCCAAACAAAAAAAGATGGATAAGTACACTAAACTATTGATAGTGAAACCAAATGGCTTCAAAACACAAATGGCAGAGTGGAAGAATGAAGCCACGGAAAGTAGACATTCACTTCTCTTATCCTTGAGGGTATACAAGACTCAAAGGCAGCCCTCGAAACGAAAGTAGGGGGAGATAGGAACATGTGACTTTCCTGCAGGTGGATTTGTGCAATGCAATGTAGAGGGTACAATATTAGAACTAGAAGGCAGTATAAAGGTGTTATAATCCACAGTGACATAGCTAGCTGCTGACTAGAAAGAATTAACACACTGGGTAAAATATGCAAGGGGGAGTTCCTGTTGGAATAATTTGCGTTTTGTATGCTTCCCTGAAGGAGTCGTGGCATTGGCATAACAAAACTTGAGTGGTCCCCACTGCAAAGTACCTTGAGGGGGCCCCCTACCGCCCGAACCAGTCAAGGGCATGTGCACATTGCTGAGAGGGCCCACTGGAGCTTGCCCCCCCACCACAATGCCACCACCCTCTCCTCTGCACCACACAGGCTGCAAGGGGCCCTTGTTACACCACTGACGAGGGCACCGATCATAAGTGTTTCCTTGTAGCTTCCTAGAGACAGCTGCCACCAAACAGGAGTTGTTGCAGTGCTGTGTGTTTTAGCGCACTCACCAGGTACAACGTCACACTAGGTGAAGTTACGTATGCATCCCATGTAACAGTGGTTCCTCAGTTATGGCGGAGGAGCATTGCCCCCCCTGCTGAGACCCAGCAGAGGGAAAAGTGGAAAATAAAATGATAATAAATCCAGTTTATTATCATTTTATTTTTTGTAGGGTGCTAGGGCCCACTGAGACTAGGGCAAGGTGGGCCATGATGGCAGCATGGGGAGGCGGAGTTGTGCACACAGTAAGGGCCAGATTTATACTTTTTGACACAAAACCGCGCTAACACAGTTCTGCATCAAAAATGTTAGCACTGGCTAGCTCCCTTTCTTAATGCCACCCATGCGTCAAATTTATACTTTGACGCTGGGTGGCGCTAAGAATAGGTTAGAGTAATTTTTCCTGATGCTAACCATTGCGCCTTGTCATAAGGCAAAATTACGTTAGCACAGGAAAAATGACTCTAATCCTGTTTGCGACATGGAAAAATGTCGCAAAACAGATATGCGCCATTTTTCACTGCAATAGCGTCAAAAAGAGACACAAACTGAGCAAACAGTGCTAAGGAGCCCCAAAATGGATCCCAGAAGCCAGGAGAGACCCCAGGGAGACCCCACACAACCAGGAACCAGCCAGGAAGACACAGACAAGAGCCTGGGGAGAGGCAAGAAGAAGAGGAAGTGTCCCTTCAGCGCAGAGGAGCATGAAATTCTGGTGAGAGAGGTGAAGGAACACCAGCATCGTCTCTTCATCACCTCTAAATTGCCAATTGGGAGGAGAGATGCAATTTGGCCACATATTGTGGACAAGATTAACAGTGTAGAGGTCAGGACAACTGTCACGGAGTGCAAGAAATGCTGGCATGACTGCAAGCGCCGGACAAAGGAGAAAATGGCAAGGAACAGGAAGGCAGCACTGCAGACCGGAGGTGGGTGTCAAGCACCGCAAGAGGCCCTGGACGAGATGGAGGAGATGGTTGCAGCAGTCATCCTGGAGGAAATCGTCACTGGTATCGCAGGACAGCGCAGGCTACCAGGAAACAACACTTATGCAGGGTGAGTTGTATGGGGGAACCAAACGCCTAAATGTCAAGTCACAAGAAGGGGGAGGCACATACCTACTACACAATGCATGCGAGCCCTGCAAATCAGGGAGTAGAAAGGGCAAAGGGGCATGGCACGGGTACATGGGCTGTGCAGGGGGATCCAGGGGCACAGCACAACACCAACAACATTTGCATGGGGGTACACCGCATGCCAGGGCTGCTGGAAGCAGACCAGGAGGGTAGGGTAGAACGTAAACCTGGTTTGGTTTCACAGGACAGCTGGTATTGTCAGAATGTCAACTAGAGGACAATGCCCAGTCTCACGCCATTGACTCAAGCAGCATTCACCACTGACAACAGTTGCCACTACTACCTGTGCTGTGTGCGCTGGTCAATTAGGAAATGGCAGTTAGGTGCCCATGGCATGAACACACTCAAAATGAGGGTTCAGTATGACTACGTGATCAATCCCCATCAATCCCTATCCAAGTGAAACTCCTGTCAACTGGTCATGTCCATAGACTCAATAACCATCAGGCACTGTTACATACATAATGATGTACACAGCAGTAATCTCATACCCATGCTGCCCATTCCTGGGTTTACCCCTGTGCCTGGGTCACAATAGCTGCAATGCCACCATGCAACATCTCAGGTGTCATAGTGCTAAGACAACTGCATTGAGGGGGAGGACATATGTGTGAGGGTAGGCAAACATACCTGCACAGTCACAAGAGGAAATGGAACTCTGCCAGGCCCATCAGTGCAATGCAATGTAGCACACATACGCAAACATCAACATGAGAAACTACCAATGGTGACACCTGTACCGTTTAATGGAAATGCCATACATGGTATGGTGCGAGGTCTCAGCACCGCATAGGTGTTTGTGAAAAATGATAGACTGGGACAGGGCCATATTGTTATGTGTGGTGCTGTGGCATCAGCACACCAACAATCATTGTAAGGCCTCACCATGCTAATGGAAGCAGAGGAAGGGTTGATGTGGCCAAGACGGTGGCAAGCTACAATTTGGACAGAATCCACACCTAGAAGATGTGACGCAGACAATTGCCCAAACTGCCCACACTAAATGTGACATGCAGGTGGGACATAGGGCTGAGAGACTGCAAACATTAATGACAGGAACAATGCATGGGAACCAAGATAACAATGTAACACCAATAGGAAGTCAGTGACATCACGTTACAACTGGCACATCATCAACACACTAATTGTACAATATCTCATTGCAGAGGACGATGGCTCTCCTGTGGATCTGTAAGGTCTTGACTACCCTGATGACCTGGATGACCAGCTGACAACTATCAGCCAGGAAATCCTCCAAGATGTCCTTGGAACCCTCCAGACACCATCTCCACTCGCAAGGAGGAGCATACATGTAGCAGCCATCCCAGAGGAAGCCCACCCACCACCACAATAGTACGACCTGCCATCTCAAACATAGCTGAGGACTCTGATGATGCAGGGACCACCTTTGAGAGGACAGTAGTGGGAGTACAGTGGGAGCTGGCCAAGGAGGTGCGGGTGGGGATGCAAACTATGGCAGCCAGCCTTGAGGGGATGCGCATGTGCATGATGACCTCCGCAGAACAGTCAGCAGCCATACAAGTCACACAATCCCTACTGCAAGGAGTCCAACAGTGTGTGATGGACCTCATCACTGCTGTGAGTGAGTTGCCACAACACCTGCCATCCCAGACTTGCAGCTGCATGCATGACAACAAGCTGGACTCAATGCACCGGGAACTGGCCTCCCTCAGGGCAGACATGGCTGCCTACCACAGGGATGTTGCTGCCATACTCAATAATCAGCAGCTCCTCCTTGCTGCAGTGATGCCATATGTAGTTTCACAGATGGCAGCTGCTGGGAATTTGGTGTCCACTTCTCCAACCACTGAAGTGTGTGTTGCCCCCTCAAACCCACCAGCACCACCATCAAGAGCAGAGGAGACAACACACACATCAGAGGATGAAGATGTGGAACAGATCATCTTCCCCCGTAGGAGTACCCGGTAGCACTAGCCACGCCACATGGGCACTGATTTTCATTTGTTCTGTGCTTAACAACATGCCAATGTTGCCACAGTTGGTGACATGCACTCTTCACCGACACACTGTTAACCTTACCACTATGGACTGCAATTGTCTCTCACTACTCAACTGGAAATTCATGTTCCTCAGCACTGAACGACTTCATCTCAGCATGTCAAATGACACGTCCCTCAAACTTGTACTTGTGTTGCGTTTCAATAGAATGCTTTACAGTAATGGGGTCACAGACCTGCACTATGTAAATATTGCACTACAGCACTTTAAAATAAACAGCACCTACACACCCACTTTGTCTCTGTGTAAAGTGACACATCTACTTTGCTGGAGATTTGTGATGCATGTAACATGTCTATGGTCACAGATTATCAATACTAGAGTGCAGAAATAATATGGGCAGATATCTACGCACAAGGGTCCTGATTTGAACTTTTTCTGCACTGCATTTGCTTAATTTTTTAAGCAAAAGCAGCGCAAACTTACAAAATATCATTGTATATTGTGGGTTTGTGCTGCTTTTGCATCACAAAATGAGGCAAATGCAGTGCAATAATAATATAATTCAGGGCCAAGGTATCTACAAGATGAAAGTCAGTGCTGGCCACATCCCCTACAAACAAGTCATTGTGTATGTGAAATTTGCTTCAAAACATACATGCCTCATCCACAACATACAGCAGGAATGGCTGTGTCAGAGTGTTTGGCCAACAACGTCAGCTGGGAGCACAAGTAAAACACATAGGGGTGAAATATGTACACTTGACCTCATCTGAAATTGGCACTACTCAGTTTAGCAGTGTTGACATGAACCTCAGGCTGCAGGCAGGTGTCCCACAGTGCCCAACATTCCGACACAGGACCAAAACAATGACAGCTTTAAAACCACACCTACCTGTCCAATACATGGGAACCATGGTCACTTTGAGTGGTGGGTACAATGGATGGCAGCTGCATTACGATTTAGATTTGTTGCAGCTGTCAATGTGACAGTTCAGTTGGAAGTGGGAATTAACATGTCAAGAGAGGGATGTGGAGGCAGTACTGAATACACAGGCCAACAGACAATTGGAACTATACACTCATGCAAAGACCCTGAACCCCAATCACATGGCACATGCAGTAAGGGAGACCTAAATCTTTAATAACTATGTACAAAACTGAACTTAAAACTATGTAACACACCTATACAAACCTAATCTATCCTAACTATGCATTACCCACAACTGGCCCTAACTATCCTATGCTAAGCTTACTTACCACACTCTAAACATTTGCCCCCAACCCCCTTATATGACGAGACACATGTAGCATAACATATACTAACCTAAACATATACTAACTAATACTAAACAAATATATATTTTTCTATTATTTTTTTAAAAATATTTGTTTATTTGTTATTATTTTTAAATACACAAAAGCGCCAACATTAACCAACAAACTAACATGTAATAATATGAACCCCCCCAGCCTACTTATCCTATCTAAACTACTATCCTACTCTAACCTATCACCCCTAACCCACTACAAAACAGAATGAGGAATGAGGAGAGAGAGGACTGACTTAGGGGTGAGGGGAGGCAAGAGTTCACAGGTTTGCCCCCTCAGGGTCTTCTTAAAAGCTTTGAGCCTCCAGGTATTTTTGTCCACATCCCTCTGTATAGTAATGAGGAATCCAGAGGTCATTCACATCTACATTCATGTGTCCAGTTGTGAACAACCATCAAGACCTGATCTGCCAACACAATTCCCAAAACACCCACATTGATGACAGCACACGTCTGGGCTTGACCTGCATGCACGCCCATTACATACCACATGAGTGTCACGTAAATGGAGTACAACTTATGGGGCTAGATGCTTGGGTGACAGTTACCCATACAGTCCTACATGTACATTACAATACGGGGATGCACAATTTGTGCGAAAAACTGATCCATCACTGTCTTGTGAAAATTAGGGTAGGACCCACTGACAATATTCTGACACTGGAGCACTTCCAAGTCACACGTGGGCCTACATGTGGCTACTAATCACCATGTTCACATGCTGCTGCCTATTGTGAAGCACAAGACTCCTAAGATATGACTCTCTGCCTGTGAATGTCTAACCCTTGCACAGACCACTATGTCAACATCCAGTCAAGAAATATATCAGATCATGTGCCAGCTCATCATATCTTGCAATGAGTGCAACACACAAGAGTCACTCACACAACAGCTCCAATCACTATACAGGACAGACATTATCACACTTACTGGATACGTCTGGGTCCTCAAATCGAGCCACTTCCCCAATGGTATAGGGGGGCGGTCCACCTGTAGGACAGAGAAAGGAAATATATGCTCAATGTCAGATCACTGTACAAACATATGGACAGCATTTCACAGTGTGTAACATTTTACATGAGTGAGCTGCTGATCCTGCATGTAGCCACTCCAGCAGACATACCACTGCAAACTCACACTGACACATATACTCCAGTGAGTGATAGACACACATCTGAACACATGCCCTGGGCCTAACAATCATGTGGTGCTAAACCTGACTACAAACGTGTGGCTTCAGAATGCCAAAGGTTCTTTCCACAATGGTGCATGTCCTCCTATGTGCCTCATTATAGGCACACTCTGCTGCTGTGGTTGGGTTGGGGAAAGGAGTCATGATCCATGGCTGGATCCCGGAACCCTGATCTGCTAATTGGAAAATAGGAGTGAGTATTTTGTTAGTGCTTGCAAGAGGAATGTCATGTAGCATGGCAGTTGATATCTTGTGTTGTCTTTGATTCATATGTGTTTGTGGTATTGTGTGAGATCCGGGGCTTCTGTAAGGTTTTTTCTGCAGTGGGTTGTTTGACTTGACAACTTGTTTTTGGCTCAATGACCTGGGATCAATGATTTTGTTTCCAAACTGCTGGTCAGTATGTATGTACCATGTGTTGTGTAGTGTCCCACATGTTTTAGTGTGCTTTCACTAGAGGGGACATGATACTTCCACACACACAATAGATTCCGATGTGGTGGTAACATGGTTGCACTACATGGCTTGGACATCCCATCCAATTAGACATTTGTTATTGCAGATGAAATGCAACAGTGAGGCCTTTTGATTTGGCCTGGTGACAATGCACAACACATCTCCATAAGTTGGCAGCCCTCAGGTGATTAGTATGTCAATGCACGATTGACCGATGTGTGACTTGGTTCTAGGCAAACCTTTGTTGTTCCCTCTGCCAGTGGCTCATGTGCAACCGTGCACCTACACTACCAAACTTGCTTCAGGTAACCTGGCTAACTGCCTTATGGAGGTGGATGTATCTGTGCAGGAAGGGCCATCTCCCTGTACATCTGCTATTTTGATGGAAAATTAACTCTTTCAGTGTGTGCAGCAGTGTGCAGTTTGCATTAGTGGCCCATCAATATGTGTTCTTAGCACAGTCCACTTCCTTATTGCAAACTGGCAACGGCACCCCAGGAATGATGTCTGATGTTGGTACTGCCTCAGTATTTCCGTGTCACCTACATGTGAGTCAGCATCATCATGCTACGTGTCTCATGATGTTAGACCTGCAGCAACACACATTGCACACCCCTTCCATGCTACATACTGCATGGGAGGGTGTGGGATTGACTATGCCTCTAATGAAATTGTAAATGGTTCATTTTCCAAGTTGTACTTCCAGTGCAGGCCATGTCATTGTCACTGTGTGCTTTGACATTGGTCCCTTGTAGCTCTAGAGTGGCAGCTAATGTTATTGGCAGCCGTCATTTGTCCATAGGTCTGTATCCCATTGTGTCAAGGTGTACAACATAATTACCTGTGTCATACCTTAGTGTCTTCCTGCCCACTTGTCAATTTAGTGGTGTATGTAATTGTGTGTCCTACAGGGTTGCTGTGCTATGTGTATATTGCTAGGTTTATGGACTTACTGACAAGAAGGCCATTGCCATATTGTCAATCCTGGAAGTGGTGATTGATCGTGCTGTGGCGGAATATGAAGGAATCATGTACACTCCCAGGATACTTGGCCAAGATGTTGGTAAACAATCCCTGGTGGTCATCTATGGCCTGCACATTAATGGAATGGGTGTGCTTTCTGTTCCGGAATAGATGCTCTGTTCCTGCAGGTGGTACAATCCGGATATGGGTGCAGTCAATTGCACCAAGCACATGCGGGAAGCAATGGATCTGATAAACCCCTGTTTGATCTCCTGCTGCTTCTGCCGGGTGTTGGGGAAGCTGATGTGACGTGGTGTGAGGGAGATGATGGAATCTAAGACCTTGGACAGGAAGGCGGAGAATTAGGGCTATGATACCCCAGCAACCAGGGCACCCATTGTTTGGAAGGAGCCACTTGCCAATATATGCAGGACAGCTAGCAGCTTGGTCACCGGTGTTATATTGTGTGGTGTCTGCAGGCTGGCTGTTATTTGTGGCTCAATTTGGCGCAGCAGCTGCTGTATGGCTTCCCAGTTGAGCCTATACCTCAGGATGATGTCCTGTTCCCTGAGGCCATGGAGGGTTGTTCTGTTCCTGAAGACCCTCTCCTGCCTTCTGCGTTGCCTTTGGGGGCAATGTTGGGGTGGTGGTGGCTACTGCTGTTGTTCCTGTGCTCTGAGTCGTCTAGCATACTGCATCAGTAGCACCTCCATGTTGTCCTGTTGGGCTATGATGTTGCTTGTGTGTGTTTTCCTTTAGTAGTGGTGTGTTTGCCTCATATTAACGCCTGCCCTGACCCAAGTGTTAAAATTTGACGCAAATCTGGCTTAGCGTAATTTTTCGGGTCCGCCTCCCACCTGTGCGTAATTTTTGTGCTGTTGGATAAATATGGCGCTAAGGTGTTTGAGTCATTTTTTGGATGGAAACGCCTACCTTGCATCTCATTGACGCAAGGCAGCTTCACGCCTCCTTAAAATGACGAAATCTCCTTATTTTGTACGCTAGACGGGTCTACCGTAAAAATATAAATATGGAGTTAAGTTTCGCTGGATTTGTGTAATAAAAAATGACGCAAATCCGGTGCAAACAGAGTATAAATATGGGCCTAAGTACGCATGTCAGTTTGGCCTGTTGGCCAAGCCCTGCCAAATTGACATGCGCATTTAGATCTGGCTACCCGGCTGTGCTGCAACAGCCAGAAGGAGAAGAGGCACAAGCTCCAGGGCCCTGGCCCTGAGTGAGCGCTAAACCAGCCCGCTCAGGCCAATCACTGCACTGTTTTTATGCTGGTAAACTGTATTGCCAGCATGAGAGCAGTGTCTTGATTGGCATCTGGGAGCATGCGCAGTGTGCACTACCCTGTGTGGGATCGGGACTGGAGCAGAAGACAGACCGAGGCCAGCACGTAAGTACAATTTTATTTACCCTCCTCATCTCCCCACACTCTGCCCCCCCCACTTAAAATCTCTAGCAGCTGCTCCCATGACATACTGATATTCTCGACTACACAAAACTGGTTAGAAAACAAACATCGACTTTTTCAAAGAAACAGTGAGAGCTATGGGGATACAATACTTGCTTCTATTTCCTTCTGAATACTAAGTAATTCATCAATCAAAATTGTTCTTTTTTGAGTCCCCGCCAAAGGCATGACAGTGGGTTGAGGAGAGCCCTTCTCCAGCTAATACGTGGCAACACATTCCAAAGGAGATGACTTGGGGGGTCCTAATGGATCGTAGAACAAACCGAGGGTGAAGACTCCAACCCCGTAGACAGCATGAAGAGTGAATCCATTAAACTATGCATTCACCTGGCAATAAAAGTACGCGAAGAGACTCCACAACATCAGAACACTCATGTGAGAGGTTACCCATACGTTCAGAAGAAGGTTCATCCACTTCTTCTTGTTTGGAATTTCAATTAGATACTACTCTGAGACCAGATGTGAATCCGACACAATTGTTTACACATTATACCATCCCTCCTTTGCATCCTTCAACACATGTTGTTACCTGCTGGTTGTTCATTGCCTTTACTGTTGAGGAATGTGAGCCATAGGCTTTATTGTATTTATCTGTTAGTTTACCTTCCATTAAGAATGTTTTTATTTATGTAGGATACTGTTGGTGATGGGGATCTTCTCCAACTTCAAATAGACAAGGGAAACCATCCCAGTTACATTTTGACAAGTACTTCATGGTTCGAAGTATGGGGTGAGAGGAAGCAAATATGTATCTTTATTCTGTGTTTACCGGCCAACCAAACAGCTTCAGTCTAATGAAGAGTAAATCTATACATGTGTGCACACCGTCATGCACTAACCTTACCCAGACAGATGACTTCAGTGTCTCAGGTGCAATGGCAATGGCCTTCTAAATATTACTATAAGGGAGCTATGCTCAAGACGGTTAAACGATATGGAACCCATATATTATTGCTTCCAGAAACCTATCTAATGTTTAGATGCCTTCAACTATTTGGTTTAGCAGAGCCTACCATGCCGGCTTCCACAGTGGCAGTACAGGAGCCGCAATACTGATCAGAACTAGTGCTGTATGGAACTCGTGTAAATGTGCTCTCTCATAATTATGTGAAATTAAGTGAAAATTATGGGACGTTATGTGTAATTACATGAAATGCATCCAGGGCATGTTGTCTGTCAGAAAAGTTATGCTGGTGTCCCATTTTGCTTTCAAAACAGAGTGAAAGGCACTTTGGGCTTGATCACAACCTTGGCAGTCACAAACATGACAAATATCCTGCCGAATATAATATATATAATATATAATATATAATACAAGTTCCATTACATTCTATGGAACTTGTAAAATGGCGGGAGAGATATCTGTCATGTTTGTGACGGATTATTCCATCAACCAAGGTCGTAATCAGGCCTTTTGTTTTTTGCAAGCACACAACCAATGTGTTCGCTCCATCCTGATCCTCCCTAGCCATCCCCTCAAATTGCTTGCACCCGAGTTCCCATTCAGTTCAATGCACCCCATTCTGTTCCACCTGTAACTCTTTTTGTATTTTATTTTCACGTTTTATTAACTTCCTAATTCCCTGTGTGTGCTTGTTTTACATGTCTGTTCCTTAGTTTTGTCTTTTAATCACGTTTTTGTACCCGTCTCACCAAGGCCCTACCAACAGATATGAAAGAGACAAGCAGAGTTTCTGCAGAATCCTGCACTCCCTGTGGGTGACGGCGCAGAGGTGATACCTGCAATTTTTTTAGTGAGGCATTGGTGCTAATAATTGATGCTCAGTGCCAAATCCCCCCTCCTGCTGGCAGCACATAGGAGGATATAAAAAAAAATATATATATATATATATATATATATATATATATATATATATATATATATATATATATATATATATATATATATATATATAAATATATATATATATATATATAAAATTATAATTCACTGAAAAAAACAAAGGTTACAAGAAAGTTATAGTTAGGAAATAGAATTTAAAAAACTTTAGAAATTAACTTAAAAAAGCAAAGGTTACAGGGACGTTATGGTTATGTTCTGAATTTACTTGCACAAAACCAACTGTTATAGTTAGAGTTATTTCAAGTAACTATAACTTGCGCCCTAAGGTAACCATATCTTGCGCCCCCACCATGCACAGTTATATGAACAATATTTTTACTGCAGATGTTACAGTGACATAATCAATGAGGTTGTCAAAGATATCATAAGTGCTGTAATTTGTGGGATAATTAGCATTGCCCCCCGCATTATTCTACTTGATTGCCCGGGAAAGATGGTGGTCCCTGGTGTTAATAGAAGCCCTAGGATGGTAGTCTCATGCGCCCCCTCCTTTTTCAATGCCCCCGACACATGGCTCACACAGTGGCTTCATAAGAAGAAGCCTGCGCATAGTTTTTTTAGTCTACTTTTGCTGTATCTAAGGATCCACCACAACTCGGGGAGAAAATTAAAAACAAAAATGCTTTTTTGCTCTGGGGTGGTCTCTCAGGGACCCCTGCACTAGAGCTAAGTGGTCAGGGTCTCCCTACCCTGCCCCTTTTCTTATTTTTTACCTTTTGTTCTGGGACTCAGCTGAAGCAGAGTCCCAAGATGGCTGCCAACACTTCCTTGTTGAAGTTTTGGCAGTCAATCAGATCTCAGCATGAGATTGGGAGGGTTCGCGGAGCCATCGCGTCCTTTATATACAAAGTTACGTTTTCTTTAATTTCTCAAAAACTACTGAATGGATTTACACCAACTAATTAAAGGTTGCTTTCTGGACCGCAAGCTAACTTTTTACCAAATTTGGTGTGTATCCACAAAGTGGTTCGGCACTATTTCTGTTCAACAAACAAATGCATGGGGTAACGTGTTTTGGGACACTCCCTTTTTCTCGACCTCTGCTTGATAGAGCACCCCAAAACTTTCCAAACTGCAGCTGAAATAAGCATTGTATTTTTGGGGAAAATTTAGTGAAGATATTAGCAAAACAAAAAAACCTTTTTCTATAGAAACTAGTTCCTAAGTATAACTACCTACTGCCCAAACTCTGAGATATCAATTGCTGTGAAAGTTTATTGCAAGATCTGATGCGTTTCTACCAGAAAGGTCTTTGTCAAAGCCACAAAAGTGAACAGTGCCCCACCTCCTTTAAAAATTAATGTGTCATCCTCAACATAGTAGAAAGACTGGTAACGTGTCCTTCGCACAGTCTAAACAAAACAATTAATACATTGTTAATCGCAGCAATATCAAATGAAACATTCAAGGAACAATTGTGTAACATATGACTGACAGAATAGAATTAGACCATAGATTATACATGTAATTGTCATAAAACATATTTAGTCCAACCACCGAATGCATTACTAGCCAAGAGGCTAAATGGCCAAACTCACCATGAATTCTATTTTCACATAGTTGAATACATGTATTTATGTAAATGGTGACTGGATGTAAAAATGAACCACAATCCAATTTGTTCTGCTAGCTTCCATGTGGCGAATTCCATCCAGCAAAATTAACAAATCCCCAAAAATCATCCCCCACCAAGTGGCTCAATGATTGCAGTGATAACCCTATTCTATAAATTATTTAAAGAAATTATCAAAGAACACAATATAATGCATAATGCTCACCCTAGTTAAAATCAAAAGTGCACTTTCAAAGGAAAAACATATATATAAAAAGCAAAAGAAAAAAGACAGGCACCATATAAAATACTTGGTGTGGGCACAAACCCAACAAAAACATACATATAAATGTAGTAATACATGATCAAAGAGTACATCCTTGCAACTGTCCCCAAATGATATGGCACAAACTGTTGCTGGCACCCCTGGAAAAATGCAGGCAAGTTACAAAGAAATTAATTTGCCTGTGAACTCCACCATGATTCACACTGTGAGGCAAAATTCATAATCGAGCCCTGTCTCATGCAGTACAAACACTCACCCAATGTGTACATGTAACTCCTCATCTTGATTTGGGGCCCTTGGATGTTTACTGTTGAGCATGATGATGTACTCAAATTCCATCTTTCTCAAACTATTTTCTCTGTCACCTCCTCTTGTGCTCATCAAGGCTCTGTCAATTCCCAAAAAGGAAATGTTATCAGTTGTCCCATTGTGTATCTAGTGCCAGTTTGTGCAATGTGGTTACTTAGATCGTTGTTACGTAGAGCATGTAGGTGCTCTAAAACCTTGTTCTTTACTGGAAAGATAGTACTTCCCATGCATTGCAGTCCACAGGGAAAAACTAAGACATAGACAACAAAATTGCTGCTTTAATTTATTAATTTCTTGATTTTTAACTTTCTTCCTCTGAGTAAAGTAAATATTTTCCAATTGGAACTGTGTGCAAGTCTTGTATCTCTCGCATTTATAAAAGCCCTGCACTTACAGAAAGAGCAGGTCCTTGAAAGACATGTTGGTACACAGCTATCCTACTCAGGGCCTCATTTACGAGGCCCGTGGTGCCGGGTGGTGCAGCAAGTGCCTTGCTGTGTCACCTTTTGCCACTGGGAAACGGCAGAAATCAGTCAATCAGTGATTTTTAAAGTGTAGCTAATCACCCGTAGGGTCTCAAGGTACTCTTTGAGGGTGTGCTGCTCAATCGAAGAGCCAGGTTTTGAGGTCCTTCCTGATGTGCTTCAGTGATGCGGTCTGCCTGAGCTTTAGAGGTAGGCTGTTCCATGTCCAGGCTGCGAGGTAGGAGAAGGATCTTCCTCCTGCTGTGCTTTTCTGGATCTTAAGAATGGCTGCAAGGGTGAGCTGGGAAGAACGGAGTTGTCTGTTGAGTATGTTAAAAGCAAGGCGATGGTTGAGGTATGCCGGTTATATATTGTGTAGTGCCTTGTAGGTGTGGATCAGGAGTTTATATGTGATGCGCTTATTGACTAGAGGCCAGTGTAGGGCTCTGAGGTGGGTGGAGGTGTGGCTTTGTAGGGGGGTGTCCAGGATGAGTCTGACTGCTGCATTCTGGATTCTTTGAAGTCTTCATTGTAGGCTCTTGGTGATGCTAGCATAGAGTGCACTACCATAGTCCAGTTTGCTAGTGACAAGTGCGTGGGTGACTGTCTTCTTTGTGTCGGAGGGGATCCACTTGAAAACCTTTCACAGAAGTCTGAGGGTGTGGAAGCATGTTGGTGAGACAATTTTGACTTGGCGGGTCATGGATAGAGATCCCAGGATGATGCCCAGATTGCATGCATGGTCCGTGGGAGCGGGGGAATTTGCCAGTGCGGTGGGCCACCAGGAGTCGTTACAGGGGGAAGGGGTAGAGTTGATTGTGAGGGTCTTTGTCTTGTCTGAGTTGAGTTTGAGGCAACTGGCTTCCATCCAAGTGGTGTCTGCTCTCATCCGATTGTGGAAATTTCTCTTGACCTTTGCGGAGTCATCGGACAGGGAGAGGATCAGCAGGGTATTGTCGGCGTAGGAAACTGTGTTTAGCTCATGTTTCATGATCTTGGCTAGTGGGGTCATGTGGATGTTGAAAAGCGTCAGGCTGAGTGATGATCTTTGGGTCACTCTGCAGCATGTGTCTTTGGGTTCAAACTTGAACTGCAGTATTCTGACACTCTGTGTTCTTCCGGGGAGGAAGGACCTGATCCAATCCAGTGCTTTATCTCGGATGCCGGCGTTGTGTAGTCTGTTGCAGAGGGTGCAGTGGGAGACAGTGTCAAACGCAGCTGAAAGGTCGAGTAGGATGAGTGCACCTGTGCCTCCGTGGGCTAGTATGATGAGTATGTCATTGGTGGCTGCTCGGAGTTCTGTGGTTGCTTCTGAATCTGGATTGGGCTGGGCCTAGGATTTAATATGTCTTGAGGAATACAGTGAGTTAATGGTTGACAACCTTTTCCTTTACTTTGACTGGGAAAGGGAGCAGGGAGATAAGGTGGTAGTTTTTCAGCTTCCTTGGGTTGGCAGTGGGTTTCTTGAGCAGTGGGTTGATCTCGGCGTGCTTCCAGTCTGATGGGAAGGTGGCGGTCTCAAAGGATCGGTTGATAGTTCGGCAGAGCTCAGGTGCTATGGTGGCACTGGCCAGGTTGAAGATATGATGAGGTCACGGATTAGAGGATGCTCTCGAGTGGATGAAGTTCATGAGTCTTTGGGTGTCCTCTTTGGTGATGGGGGTCAAGGAGTTCAGGATATTGTGTGTTGCTGTGTCAGTGGTGGTGTTCGTTTTTTGGTTCCTGAAGACTTTGTAAATGTCCTGGATTTTTCAGTGAAAAAAGGTGGCAAGGTCGTTGCAGAAGTCTTTGGAGGGAGTGATGGATGAGGTGTCTGTCCCGGGGTTTGTGAACTTTCTGACAATGGCGAAGAGCTCTTTGCTGTTGTGAGCATTGGTGCTGAGGCGTTCTTGAATGGTGGCTTTTTTGGTGGCTTTGATGTTCTGGTAGTGCGTGGTGACTGCATTCTCGTAGGCCGTGCGGTCTTCGGTTGATTTGCTGTTCCTCCACTTCTGTTCCTGTCGTCTGCAGGAGCTTTTGGATTCTTGTAGGTCTGCCATAAACCATTCAGGTGCTTCGCTATGTTGGTTTCCTGGAGGTTTCCTTAGGGGGCTACGTTTTTGGCACAATCCAATAACCAGCAATGTAGATTGAGTGTGGCTTCATTAACGTTCGCTGCATCGGGTGGGAGGAATGGTTAAGAGCTTTGGGGAGTTGTGCTTCTGTAACTTTGCCCCAGTGCCTGCCAAGGGGGCAGGGGGCATAGTGGTGTGTGGTGTTCTTTGTGAAGGTAAAAGGACACACTTGTGGTCCAATGGTGTTCAGAGGTGTGAGAGATAGGGGTGGGGACGTTGGTGAGTTGTTTGAGACCTAGTGTTGTGAGGTTGTCACAGGAGGTTTGTGGTGTTGGGGTCATCGTGGGAATCAAGGTGGAAGTTGAGGTTGCCAAGTGGGATGTAGTCAGAGGAGGTGAGAGACTGGGGTGCGACGAGGTCGGCGATGTCTTCGCAGAATTGGGGTCGGGGTCCAGGCAGCCTGTAGATGAGTGTGGCACAGAGTGAGGACTTGAGGTTGGTCTGAAAGTAGAAGTGTAGGTGTTCATGGGTTGGCTGAGACTGTGACTTGTTGGTGGTTGTCAGGCGGAGCGTGTTCTTGTACATTATGTCAATGCCTCCTACAGGCCAATTGGCTTTGTCCTTGTGGATGTTTTTGTAGTTGTCCCGGATGGCCGTGGTGATGTCTGGGGCAGAGGTGAGGATGATTCATGTCTCTGTAAGGAAGGTAACTTCCATGGCAGCCGAGTCGAGGAGGTTCCAGACTTCTACTGCATGCTTGATGAGGGAGCATGTGTTGAGGGGTATGCACTTGAGGTGACCGCCTGTGCTTGGTAAGGGATCGTGAGGTGGTCCTTTGAGGGAGCATGCAGGACATGAAAAAGGTCCATGAGTATTCCTTGGGTCAGCAGGGCATGAAAAAGGTCCATGAGTATTCCTGGGGTCAGCTTGGTGGCAGGCTGAGGAACTACCTGGGTTGAGGGCACGTAGAGTGTGGGCGTCGAACTGGACGATGGAGCGAGGACAAGGGTCCATGGTGCTAGACGCAGTCCAGGCACAGACGGGCACAGACAGGCTGGCCTTTGGCATGCGTTTGACACGCCAGTTGCACAGCCACTTAGCAGCAGCCATTAAGAAGGGGAGGGAGGTGGGGGTTCCATTCAGCTGGGAGGCGGGAGGGTGGGAAATGCGCTTCACAGGGGGGGAGTGGGTGCTGCCATAGGTGCAGCTTCGGCCCAGGGAAAACACAGTGAGAGTGAAAGGAGAGAAAAAGAGACAAGAGGGAAAAAGATGGAATAAAATACAGAAAATGAAAATAGAAGTAAAAAACAGAAGTAAAAGAGGAAGTAAAAGCAGGAGTAAAGAGAGAAAGAAGACACTTACTTGCAGATGTCCACTAGGCCACCAGGGATCAGGCACAGGCATGAACCTGTGGATGGAGGTGGGCCTCAAACTGAGAGTCAGGCAGACTGGTTTTGTGTTTAAAGTTTGCATTACAAACTGTACTAATCGTCTGTGTATTTCTGCCAGCTCAGCATATAAGCGGCAGACTTCAGCTACCGCCAAGGTTGCTGCATTAGGGTGCGGTGTATATGTGGCTAATAAAGGCCAGTTAGGACCATCATTACTTAGAGGACCTAATCTAACATGTAGAATTGTATGGGGGTAGGGCGCCATCAAGCCAATTATTTGATAAGATGAGGTATCTCTAGATATGCATATGCTTTGTATTGTGCAGGTAGGTTTACAGGTGTATAGTGATTAAATGTATTTGTGTCCCCATTAGCTGCTGGAAATGTGACCCAAGAATAAAATATTTCTGTTCTATAGGCTAGTTGAGCCTCAACAACAAATGTGACTTGACCCCCCTGGGCCGTTATGCCATGTTGCAATAAAATTGCAGTAAGGGGTGGTTGCATATTAGCTGCAACTACTGCCCATTGTGGGTTTGCCATGATGAATGGTATTTTTTGTTCAGAGATAAGCACACCAAATGGGGATTACCCTTTTAGAGTTCAAGCTTGAGCAACCTACAGCATCAGTTAGGTACTCCCTACTTAGCTGAGGAGGAAAATCCTCAATACCACAGACGTTTCCATATATAGTACTGAGGTGTCTTTGTATTTAGTGAGACAGATATACTCAGGAGGACCCGAAAATTAAAGCTTGACCAAACGTTGGCGGCGCTATGTCGCGTAGGCTCTCATTATTCTAATGAGACTACTGGATTTGGGTGGCAGAATCGCTCGCACTGTGGGAGACTGAGTCTGAACCCACTACGGGTGACACCTGTTGGCCTAATCCGGGTTTTGTTGCGGCTGACTAGTAGTGCCTCATCTCCACCCAAGAGCAGGGATGATTGGGCAACCAAGCACATAGCACAATTGACTTCTCAGGGAAATCGTGGTCACTCAGATCTCATCCGTTTCTCTCAGTTACATTAGACTCACATATACAAGGACAACCAGAGGCAAAATATAGTTCAAAAAGGTTTTATTGAAATAACTGCATCTTAGATAATAAAGCATGCACTGCAATAACTAGGACGATGAAGCATGACAGGATTAAAATTGTGACAAGGAGAGTGAAGCATAAAAATAATGCTACCATAGTGTCACTAGAATTGTTGATAATTCCTACCTAGGCTATGTTAGAGCACAGCATGTTAATCTCTAGTTCTGCCCTTCAGGTTCCCCTGGGAAGACATCATCCCTCATACCTGAGCAAGAGGCCTGTAACTTGCATAAGCAGCTGCAGTGAAGCATTCGGCAATCAGCATAAAGTCGTGGTCATCTGGCTGGAATCTTCCTCTAACGTACATGGCTCAAAGTAGTGTTTTTATATTAAAACAGCTGATGTTCCAAGAAAAGATCCCCAGGTAAGAGTGTGTATGTTTCTGTGAACATTAGAGACAAAGCATGCCACTTTTACCGGCAACCTATCTTACTAAAGCCTTGAGAAAAGCACAGAGTGAAAGAAAACGTCTAGTTTAAGAATGCCGTGCTGGTCTAGGCAAAAAACTGCTAGATAGAGAAAATAAAACAAGACCGCAAATGTGGCTATTGTTAAAATAATAAAACAAAGCTGAATAAAATATATCTAGGTTAAAGTGCACAGCGGCAGGCTTAGTATGCTGAAATAAAGTTTATAAAACTATAACTAAAATGGCTACACAACAAAACAGGCTGGCCTTTGGCGTGCCTTCGACACGCCAGTGGCACAGCGGCACAGCAGCAGCCATTAAGAAGGGGAGGAAGGTAGGGGTTCCGTTCAGCTGTGCGGCGGGAAGGATGGGAAAAGCGCTTCACAGGGAGGGAGGCAAGTGCTGCCGCACGGGCAGTTTCAGCCAGGGGAAAACACAGTGAGAGGGAAAAATATTGAATAACATACAAAAAATGAAAATAGACATAAAAAACAGAAGGAAAGGCAAAAGTAAAAGCATGAGTAAAGAGAGACAGAAGATACTTACTTGCAGATCACCAATAGGCCACCAGCGATGAGGCACAGTTGTGAGCTGCGGATGGAGGTGGGTCACGAACTGAGAGTTAGTCAGACTCCCAGTTCACTCGAGGCAGAGGCAGGAGCAGCAACAGGTGGAGCTGCAATGGGGAGGGCAGCAGACGTTGACCACAAGGTCAAAGGTATCGCCCTCTCAGTGTGCAGCGGGCGCCATTAAGAAGGGGAAGGAAGCGGGGGGTCCGGTCAGTTGGGAGGCCGGAGGATGGGAAAAGTGCTTCACGTGGGAGAAGGGCTGCAGGGGCAGCAGCAGCGCAGGGAAAACATGGGGAGAGTGAAAGGAGAGAGAAAGAGACAAGGGGGAAAAAGATAGAATAAAAGACAGAAAATGAAAATAGAAGCAAAAAACAGAAGTAAAGGCAGAAGTAAAAGCAGGAGTAAAGAGAGTAAGAAGATACTCAACTGCAGATGGCCACTAGGCTACCAGGGATGAGACACAGGCAGGAACCTGCGGGTGGAGGTGGGCCTTCGCTTGAAGCAGAGGCAACAGCCACAGCAACAGGTTGAGCTGCACATGGGAGGGCAACAGATGCTAACCAAGAGGTCAGAGGGCTCATCCTCTTAGTGTGCAGCGGCCACCATTAAGAAGTGGTGGAAGACGGGGGTCCAGTCAGCTGGGGGGGAGGGAAAATCGCTTTGCGGGGGAGGGGACGGGGCTGCAGGGGCAGCCGCAGCGGGGAAAATGCAGGGAGAGTGAAAGGAGAGATAAAGAGACAAGACCGAAAGAGATGAAATAAAAGACAGAAAATGAAAATAGAAGTAAAAATGAGATGTAAAGGCAAAAGTAAAAGGAGGAGTAAAGAGAGACAGAAGATACTTACTTGCAGATGGCCACTAGGCCACCAGGGATGAGGCGCAGACGGGACCCTGTGGGTGGAGGTGGGCCTTGACTCAGTTCGCTCGAGGCAGAGGCGGCAGCAGCAGCAACAGGTGGAACTGCACAGGGGAGGGCAACAGGAGCTGACCAGGAGAAATGCACTGTATCTACAAGATATGGTGCATTTCTGTCCTCTCCCCCTGTGCTGGCTCACAAATTGCTGCACAGCACCAATGCAGGCACCCATGCACCATGGTGCAAGGATGCCTGCATTGAGGGGATGATTGTTTTTGTGCAGGAAGAAGAGCTGTTTTTCTCTTTCTATGTGTGCTGCAGATTGCAGAATAAAAAGAGGAAAAAACCTGTAAGAAATAAAGATATTTTCCCCTATTGCATCACTATTATGCCACTCCTGAGGCAGCATAGGAGTCTGACGCATTCCCAGACTTGTAAATCTGTGAATGAATCAGATTTGGTGGGTTCCATGGTGTTTCTCAGTCTACTGCACCCCCTGCCACTGTACTTTCGTAAATGGCTCCAATCACAATATGTGATGCTCATGTGGGCGGGGAAGCAACCTCGCATTGCATGGGAGATGTTGACTCTCCTTTTTGAGCAAGGGGAACTGGGAGCCGCAGACATGGGCTTCTATTATTTCTGCACCTAGGCTAGGTTTGCACATTATTGGCTCTTCCCAAGGCAATGTATGGCATATGCGGTGCTTGAATATGACTAGGTCACAACGTGCTCTCTTCAGATAGCACTGTATTTACCCCCTAGATGCCCAAGGATACAGATAGATACTGTAGCTTGCACAGTCTTGGTGTGCAATGAGCTCAGGTGGTGCACCTAAGTAGATTATTTTTGTCCCATCTATAATGCTCATGGGTCACCCTTCCCTCCCATAATCGCTTGATGCTGACACCCATGCTGGGTTAAGCTCCATGCAGCTAACCACAATGGGAACCATACACCCAGAAGGCTCCTTTGTTACACTGCAGCAGGCACTGCAGAGCCTTGTGGTGTCCTTCTTAGACATGTTCTCATACTATCATTGCGAGCTGCGATCCAGGCATTACATGCTTCTTCCCCATGGCCCCTCATGCTACCTGAGTTAGAAATGATCCTAAAGTCGCCCTCACCATGCAAGCTAGAAGCAAGATTTTATTCTGGAATGCAGAAATGTGTGTCTCTTTGTGTTTCTAGCACTCGCAATGCATAGGAGACCAATGCGAGGTCACACTTTACTGATGACTAGTGGCGATATTGCTGCACCCAATCTCATGCACTATCACCCAATTGAAGACTCTGTCATTCTGCATTTTAAAATTTTTAATAGATTATATCACAGACTGAATAAACTGTTCCAAATAGGGCTAACTGATGATGTATGCTGCTCGTACCCCAGTGCTGATATTATGCATCTGGCATGGCACTGCCCAGCAGTGCAGGACCATTGGCTTGAGGTGTTTGAAGCTGGTCCTCACTAGCTCTCCCTGCTACACGTCCTTCCCGCCAACCAAAGGACCATTCACCAGTCGCCACTGATGCTTCTCATGCAATACAGTACTACCAGGCCACACTGGACCCTGTGCCGCAACCACAAACAACTGGGAACTGCTCCAATTCCTTTTGCTCAACACCTGATCCCTCTACAAACACGCCATGGAAATCTGGGACACCATCACCACCCTCTCCCCAGACATCGCCTTCTTCATTGAAATGTAGCTCATCCCCACTGCAACCCACAGTGGCTACAAGATGACACAGAGACTGCACTGACAACCCCGGCATGGGCATCACCATCATCTTCAAGGAAACACTCTGATGCACTGTCACAGAGGATGACCCCATGCCTCACATGTAAGACTGCAACTTCCACTTACAGACAGACTCCAAGACCACAATAAGGGGCACTCTTGTATACAGATCCCCATGCTCCAGACCGGCTTTCTGGGATGCCATCCCTTACCTGATTGCCCCCTAAGCCATTGAGTCCTACCACTACATGCTACTTGGCGATCTGAATTTTCACATCCACATCAACAACTCAAACCATGCCAACTCCATCACCCTACTAGAGAACCTGAACAACATTGGCCTCACCCAACTGTTCACCAAACCCACACACAAGGCCGAACAAACACTCAATGCCATCTTCACCTCCAGTGACAAAATCAAATTCAGCCACATCACAGAGCTCACCTGGACCGACCATGCCATCAGTCACTTCACCATCTCCAATGCTCAGCACACCAGCACCAAGCATCACAGTTCCTCCTACCACAGCTGGAGAAAGATAACTGAGAAACAGTGGACACAGGACCTGAATACCACCCAACCCAAAACTTCATCAAACCTTAACCAAGCCTCCCAGAATGTCTCTGCATGGATCACCAACTGGGATGACAGAATCACCCTGTTGAAACCAGTAAAAACCTACAAAACTCACCATATGTTACACCCCAGATCTCAGAACCATCAAGCCCAACTGCTACCGTCTTAAGAAATGGTGGCATGCCACAAGAAACCTCTCTGACAAAATTGCTCACAATGCTGCACTCAGCAACTACCACCTGCACATCAAGGAAGCCAAAAAAGCAGCCATCACAGCCCGCAATGACACTGTGGCCAACCATGCATAGGAACTCTTTAAAATAGTCAAGGACTTCTCCAACCTGACAGCCACAGACAACACCATCCAACCCTCCCAAAAATCTGCGACACCCTTGCGTACTACATCCACAGCAAGATTGCCACCATATACAACAATTTAGACCCTCAACCCACAGCTCTCAACCCCAACAACCTCAACCAACCAGTGCACACTAGCCAAATTATCACCACCTGCTCTCTGCTCACCACTCGGACCAACACGGCCATCGTGTCTTCCATCCACTCTGGAGCACCCACTGACCCCTGCCACCACCATCTTTTCAACCAAAGAACCAACCCAATCACCACAGAACTTACCCAAATCATCTGTGCCTTCGTCTCCACAGCACCCTTTCCAGACCCATGGAATCACAGAGAGGTCAGAGTCCCCCTCAAGAAACCCTCTGGCAACCCCAGCAATCTCAGTTACTATCGACTGATCTCCCTGCTCTCCTACCCAGTCAAAGTACTTGAGAAAGCCATCAATCAACAACTCACCGAATATCTGGAACAAAACCACCTAATTGATGCCTCAAAACCAGGATTCCATGCCAGCCACAGCACCAAGACTGCGCGGATCGCTGCCACAGATGCAATCAGATCTCTCCTTAACCATAGAGAAACTGTGGCCCTGATCCTTCTCAACTTCTCTACTCCATTCAGCATCATCTCCCACCACACCCTCATCGATAGACTCCACAGCCTTGGCATGCAGCAAAACATCCTCAAGTAGATCACTTCTTTCCTCACAGTTTGCACATAGAGCATCTATCTACCTCCCTTCACCTCTGAAACCAAGAACATTATATGCGGCGTACTACAAGGATCGTCCCTCAGCCCCACTCTGTTCAACACCTACATGATCCCTCCTTGCAGCCGTTGTCAGATCCCATGGACTCAACATAATCTCCTATGCTGATCACACTCAACTAATTCTCTCACTCACCAAGGACCCCCTTTATCGCCAAAATTAATGTCTGTAACACCATGACCAATGTAGCTAAATTAATGAGGGTCAACTGCCTCAAACTCAACACTGACAAGACAGAAGTACTGATCTTCGGTAAGAGCAGTTCCATTTGGGACCCCAGCTGGTGGCCAGTGGAACTCATATCAACACCCACACCAACAAACCATTCACGCAACCTAGGCATCATCCTTGACAGCAAACTAACCTTGAAACTATAAGTCAACGCAGTAGCCTCCTACTGCTTCCACACCCTTCGCATGCTCCACAGAGTCTTCAAATGGATCCCAGTCAAAACCAGAAAGACGATTACTTAGGCCCTAGTCACTAGCTGCCTCAACTACAATAACGCTCTCTATGCTGGAATCTCCACATAGCTCCTCAAAAGACTACAGACATACTGAATGCCACCGCTAGACACATACTAGAAATCACTAAATGGACTTACATTCTCCCCCACCTCAGAAACCTCCACTGACTCCCCATCTAGAAGAGATGAAATTTTAAGATACTCAAGCACACCTTCAATGCTCTACATGATCAAGGACCGGCCTACACCATCCATCAACTGAACTTCCACCTACCCTCATGACACCTGCGGTCCTCCTCACTTGCCCTTGCACCCCCCCCATATCCTTCAAAGACAAAGTGTGGCTGCTCCTTCTACATCACCACGAAGACCTGGAATGACCTTCCCCTCCATCTCTGGACAGCACCCTCCTTCAGAAGGAAACTCAAGACCTGGCTTTTTGACCAAGACACAGCACCCTCAGCTCCCAAATACCCTTAGGGGTGACAGTGCTGCGCTATACAAATGCTGATTGATTGACTGCTTGATTGAAGACATTACTGAGCAGGTGACTTAGCACACGGTGAGGGTTGCACTGCTGAGGTATGTCAAGGATGTCCCCTTGGGCAAGCACAAATTGACAGTCATGCTCCTCGTCCTTGCAAAGCGACAAGTGGCAGTGCACCTTCGGGACGTGGCCTACTGCCAAGATCAACTCACAGCATATTGGGAACTAATGCCTGTACGATCACAACCCATGTCACTTGGTCCCCCTTGGAGGACTACTTGAGTGCTCGGGCTGCCGATGTGGAGAGTGACACTGCTGCAAGCCAGGGGGTTATGCCCCGATCGGAGTCCCATCTTTGTTTGCCCTAGGCTGCTTTGAATATCGGATGCAACCGCTCTGTTTACCGCTGTTAGCATGAGCCCTGGCACGACGAACTGAGATGCTCCACTGGCTGAATATTTAATGTTTCTCCTCTGAGTGGATTCCCTTTCTTCTCTCTTCTCTTTCGTCAGAGGCTCAAGCATTCAAAATGGGTGACATTATTGCTTTGAATTGCTACACTGTTCTAATGACAATTTATTTAAGTGTACTTGCCCTCTTAGTTTTTCTGTACTCAAATTTAAATAAACAGAATAAAAAAAATTATTGTTGGCAAGCCTGTCTCTTTTTGAATCTTGGACCCGGTACATGGGACCATCAGTCACTTAATAAAATGATTTTTATAAAGTGAGGACTGAAAACATACAGCCCTGCCTAAATGCACCATTAACAACTCTACCACAAGGCTTCTCAAAACAGAGATGAAGAAGAGTGTTTTTAAGTGAAATACAGTTAAAAGCAGTGGCTCCTAGAGCAGAGATCACTTATTTTTGTGGCCATTGTGTTGTATGCGATCATAGTCATGAGTTTCCAGGAAGAAGTACTAGGCCCAGGTGGGACAGGCAGTGGTGTAGATTCAGGGACAGGGGGTTTTAGGGTGACATCCCCCAAATGTGTTCTTGCCATGGTAGTTGGCCCTTTGGGGGCATAAGTCAGGTTTTCCGCTCTGTGTCAGGTTTTCTCATCATTCTCATTTTAGTAAAAGCTTTTAACTTGTTCATTTTTTCGAGTGGAAACTTAATAAATGTAAGAAAAAGTAAATCTGCACTCTTAGAAGTACTCCTTGAATGAGTGCAAATGTACTACTTTTTTGAATTCACAAACATTCAGAGCAGGGGGCTCGGAAAGTGGCAACAGTCTCAGATTTCCATGAATACTACTGTCAAGCACACACCTAAAAGATGATGGTATGAATGTTGTAAATAGTGTAACTCGTGGCTATCACTAGGGGTAACATTACAACCCATTGCTTTTTGCTCATTGTTCCACTCGAGACAGATGCCCACCTAATGCAAATTAATACTGACTCTGTTCCTCATAGAAACAGTGCATCTCAAACCATGGTCATCTTACCCTACCACCCCCATGCCCAATGCTTTTTAGATGGGAAATTTGAGATTCAGACTTCTGAATCTCACTAACCTACGTCCCTACTTACTGTACACTTGCTTGACTCATTGCCAAGGAAATAGGTATTTGTAGAACATTTGTTAGGGTGGATGATATAGTGAGGGACTCAGTCTGGACCCAGGAACTCAGGAGGAAGTAGATTAGAAACAGGGACATTTAATTTATTATGATATGCCATTAGAAGTCCCAAAAGAGCATGGTGCTCCACCAGGATGGCTCCATTAATGTTAGACATTATTTTGTCAAGTAAATTGTGCAGCAACATTTAATGAGCTGTACTCATCAATGCGATGCATATTGATATTTGGACACTAATTAACATGTATAAGGTGTGCGTTGCAAGTGTCATCACATGAGATAATTTTAACTTTTCATCCTTTTTAGAAGACAAATGTATTTTTGATTATGGTAGTGGTCATGGATTAATTCATACCATGCACTGGTACTGCATTAATTGAAGTATGTATGGAAAAACGTGTGGCCCAGTGAACAAGAATCACATTTAAAAAAGCCAATGGCCCTAGGAGACCAGCAATGTTGTGCTACTGTACAACTTCATAAACAAGTGCTTACAACGAGTGCTGCAATTCATGTTATTTTTTTTTTTTTCATTTAGCTACTCCTGCTGGAGTATCTGCCCCAGAGGCCCACTTCGGGTGGGAGACAGTCGCTTAGCTGTGCCTTTAGAAAATGAAGCCATGTAGAGAAAACAATGGCTCCTAGAGAAAATATTGAAGTGTAATATAAATTAACAAAAAACAAATCTAAGAAACATAAGAAACTGTGCCAAAACACAGAAATGTGCAAATTATTATTCAATAGTGATATGCAAAAATACAATAATGTCTCCCACTTTTACACTAAACAAGCAGGTAAAGACAATATGCAGTGTAAACAAAGAAACAAAGGCAGAATGGCTCAAAAAATTAGCTGGTCCACAAATAGTGGAACCTAACACAGTCAATGTTTTATCCCAATGAGGTATCAACGGACTTTCAGCCCTTGTAATTTGGAAATAAGTCACTTACTTAACTTACCTCCTTCTGCAGTCCAGTAACCCTCCTTGCTACTAGAATGGGAAAGTGACTATGACCATACACAACCCTCCTATCCTTTAATGGCAGGCTGCACAACATCCATTCTTCTATCAGCAATAGCTGTATACTGCTTATTGTCCTTGCCCTATCCTCTGTAACCAGTGACCACTAATGGTGTCTGTCAACATACAGAAAAAACAATCCCTTCTTTCTGATAACATTTTTTTTTTAACCTGAGTAGGTTAAGTGATGTCTGCTACCTCTTCTAATTGCCCCATACCTTACAGCAGGGTTTTTCAAAGGGCCTTCTTAAGCTGCTGGTGGCCCAGTACTAAAAACAAAGACATCACAGGACAAACAAGGTTCTTATTCCAAATTATGCTGGTGAGGTGACTAACCAAAATATTCTGATTATGCATCTTAGGCAGCTAGACTGATAGAAAACACAAGGTGAATGGACACCGAAAGACTGATTACACCATGATAAAACGTAGTGTTGAAGTAAGAATAATAAAGCCTTCCAGTCTCAGAAATCAGGAATCAGAAGGACACTTCAGAAGAATCCATGGAGCATAGATTGTGGAAAAAGTGCACACTATCTATCCATGGCCAAATATTTTTCTAATTAAGTCTCTGCAGTAGGGTGTCCCTTCTCCCTTTATTGCCTGGATAGGAGGGGTGACTAGGGATAGTGTGAAAATTTTAGTAACCTCCTCCTGTAACAATTTGCAATGTTTATCTGCATATGCCTGACCAAGTATGAAATGTGTTGGTGTGATTAACACACACCTCAACCAATCATACAACCTGGTGGAAGACACTTAGGGATTCAGGAGTGGATGAGTTAAGTGGAATTGTGGAAAGGTGTCCATCTTGGGTGCAGGTCTGAACTACAGAGCAGGAGCTTTCTTTAAGAAGAGAAGACCTGTGGATGCAAAAATAAAATTACAATATTAGAGATTTAAGGTAAGCATGGTGCACGAAAAGCCAGGGACTGGAGCATAGGCTGGAGCAGTGGTGTGCCATTAGAACAAAGCTCATACCAATTCCATAGACAACCAATTAGCTGCATGTACCATCTGATCACTCAAACAATAACATTTTGTTGCCTCCATCATGTGACATGTCTACAGTTCACCGAACCACCACAAACACTTAGGCCAGATTTATGTTGGCCTTGTGCTCTTTCAACGCCACAATAGCGTCATGTTCTTACACTAATGTGGCTTTGGAAGGGGGGAAAACGCTGCATCATATTTACAAAGTGGCGCAATGCTTGCATTGCACCACTTTGTAACCCCTTGCATCACATTATGTCTGCGCCAGGCAATATGTATGCAAGGGGGGGCGTTCCAGCATTAGGGTGGCAGTAAAAATGGTGCAAAGGAATCTATGAGATTTCTTTGCACCATTTTTATTGGCATTTTCTAATGCCTGCTAAGTGCAGGTGTCAAAAGGAGGCTCCCATTGATTACAATGGGCCTCTGGGTGCTTTGCAGGATTTGCGTAATAATTGTTTATGCTAATCATGCAAAGAGCCAGACTAGCGTAAAAGATTATGACGCCAGTCACCCTAGCTACTGCCATGGTGCGCCGTATTTTAAATATGGCGCTACCATGGTGGCATTAGGGGGTGCTAAGGAGCATAGGAACAGTGGTGCAGCATTAGGTGTAGCACCACTTTCATAAATCTGCCCCTTAATTTGAGTTTTCCACTTGAGCCACAAGTCTACATACTTTTCATCAATGTACCTCTCACCAATCAACAGGAGCAAGCTTTTTTGAGTCCTCTTGTTTTCCATTGAAGTAGATAGTAAATAGTTCTTTTTTCTGGCTGTTTTAAATGGTACTTTAAGATATAATTTCAATCAAAAAGAGATGAACTTGTTGAACGATGAAATCAAAGGAAATTGAGCATTAGTTTGTTCTAGTTAAAGTTAACGTTTCAAAAGAGTGTAGTGATGATAGACTTCGCTTAATAAAAGTACAGTTAAGTAGATCTCCCAGTGACACATGATCATCTAAACATTACATTTCAAGCTTAGTTTATCAGACCTGCCAGGCATCGCAAGAATAATCATCATTTGGTATTCTTTGGTGCAGGTTGCCTGTTCCAAGTGTGGTGTCTGTTTATCTATAAGTCACTCTTGGGATGATCACTCTCTACATTTTGAAGTCAGACCAGCTGCCCCTTTCATCCATTGTTTTGTCTTGATGAGTACTATAATGTTTTATGTATAAAGTGTTATTCATTTAAATCATCATCAATCATTACACATTTTAAGGTGAGCGATTGGTCCTTCTGATATTGATAACTGTTCCAGCTGCACGGAACACCCTCTTTGAATACAGACTAGCTGCCATATATGATAGATACTTTGATGCCAGCCTGCGGTGTTCTGGCCAATGTTCCTTCTTCTTGAGCAAGTAGGTTAATGGGACTTCATCCAGGTACACCTCTTTTGGGTCATCCAAATAGTCTTGGACCATCTTCTGAACTGTCATTGGTGCTGCTACTTGTTGTACCTGTTTCGCTTGCACCTCTGCACTTAACTTAATCCCTTTCATGTGAAACCAACCAAATATAGAGGTTGGAAGTGATCTTTCAGTATTTGTTGCTCTGGGATTAGTATCCAGTGTTGTTGTTGGCTGATGCTGCAGAGGATGATGGCCAATAGCACTGCCCTCTCTGGAGGATGAAGACTGCAGTTCAGTTCTGCCCATTCTAAAATTCACAGGTATTCTTCTAGGTCACTCTTAGAAATTGGGTCTCTGGTTGGCAGTCAGTTTGCACTCCGTCCAAGCAGGGACCCTCACTCTAGTCAGAGTAAGGGAGTTACACTTCTCAGAAAATCTCTGCTCTGCCCCTTATTAGTTTGGCACAAGCAGTCAGGCTTATCTCAGAGACAATGTGTAAAGTATTTGTACCAACACACACAGTAACACAGTGAAAGCATGGCAAAATGACTCCACACCAGTTTAGAAAAATAGACAATATTTATCTACATCAAACAAGACCAAAACAACGAAAATCCAACATACACAAGCAAGGATATACATTTTTTAATTGAAAAGAGTCTTAATCCATAGAAATCAATGGATGCGTTGTTTTTACACAAAGTACCCGGTGTGCGTCCAAAATAAAGCCACACGGGCAAGCGTGGATCGGAAAAGTAAGCAGTGTGTCAGTTCCTGGCTTGGGAGTGAGGCCATGCGTCGATTCTTCTCTGGTCAGGCAGAAAATGCATTGTTTCACTCTACTGCAGAAGAGCAATGCGTTGACAGGCAGCCTCGGGTTCATGCAGGTTCACTGTGGTTTTGATGCCCATTAAAGATGGGTGCGAAATCTGGGCACATGGTGGTGAAGAGCCGTGCTGCGTGGGTGATGCCTTGATTTCGGCAGCCACAAGTGCGTGTTGCATCAATTTCCCAGCCTTAATGAAGGTGGTGTGTCAATTTTTCAGCTGGGAGGCAGTTACTGGGTAAATATTTCTACAGCTCGGCTCCACGGTGTGGATTTCAGCCTTGGTTCCACCAGCTTCTCCTTTCAAGAGCCCAGGGACTGCATAGGGCACCCCTTGGCAGGCTAGGAGTCTCAGCAAGAGAGTTCCAGCGCTGGCAGAGGAAGTCTTTGATGGACCTCATACTTCAAAACAGAGGGCAAGCTCTTTCCAAGCCCTTGGAGACACTTTGCAAGCAGGAAAACACCACAAAGTCCAGTCTTTGTCCTCTCTAAGGTAGAAGCAGCAACTGAAAGCAACCCAGAAAAGCCCACTTACAGGCAAAGGGGCAGTACTCCTCCTCCAGCTCTTCTCCTTGGCAGAGGTTCCTCTTGACCCAGAAGTAATTGAAAAGTCTGGAGTTTTGGGACCACTACTTGTACCCAGTTCTGCCTTTGAAGTGGGCAAACTTCAAAGGAAAGTCTCTGTTGTTGTCAAGATCCTTGCCCAGGCCTGGCCCCACACACACACCAGAGGGTAGCAGACTGCATTGTGTGAGGACAGGCACAGCCCTTTCAGGAGTGTCAGCTCCTCCCTCCTCATTCTATCCCAGGAGACTCATCAGGATATGCAGGACACTCCTCAGCTCCCTTTGTTTCACTGTCTAGAGGGAATTTACAAACAGCCCAACTTTCAGTCTGACCCAGACGTGGATTCCAAAGGCAGGCAGAGGCACAGCATGGTTAAGCAAGACAATGCCCACTTTTTAAAGTGACATTTTCAAACTGGCAATCTAAAAAACAACTTTACCAAAAGATGCATTTTTAAATTGTGAGTTCAGAGACACCAAACTCCAAATCTTTATCTGCTCTCAATGGGAAACTGCACGTAAAATATATTTAAAGGCAGTCCCCATGTTAACCTATAGAAGAGATAGGCCTTGCAATAGTGAAAAAGAAATTTGGCAGTATTTCACTATTAGGCCACGTAAAACACACCAGTATATCTCCTGTCTCTTAAATATACTGCACCCTGCCCATGGGGCTACCTAGGGCCTACCTTAGGGGTGACTTACATGTAATAAAAGGGAAAGTTTGGGCCTGGCATATTGGTACACTTGCCAGGTGGAATTGGCAGTGTAAGGCTGCATGCACAGACACTGCAGTGGCATGTCTGAGACATGTCTATAGGTCTACTCTTGTAGGTGGTAGAATCAGTGCTGCAGGCCCACTAGTCGCATTTGATTTATAGTCCCTGGGTACTTCTAGCGCACTCTGCTAGGGACGTACTAGTAAATCAAATATGATAATCATGCAAAAACCAATTAGAGTTACAATTTACATAGACAGCACTTGCACTTTAGCACTGGTCAGCAGTGGTGAAGTGCCCAGAGTACCAAAACCAGCAAAAACGAAGTCCAGCACACATTCAAAAACACAGGAAGCAGAGGCAAAAAGATTGGGGAAACCACACTAAGGATGCTAGGTCTAACAGTCACACCCTTTATTGATAATCCAAGTCTTGAAAATTAAGCCATCTATTTATGTTAAAGGAAAGAAATTGGACCCAGTAAAGTGGAACAGATGTACTCTTGAGAGGATACAGGGCCCAATTTAGATGTTGGCTGTAATTGTCCTGCCATTGAGTTTTCTACTGAAAACCCGTTCTCTTCTGTGAGTGCTTCCCTGCCATATTTAGAGGTTGGTGGTTCCATAGCCAAAAGCCCGCATTTGGATGGCCGTCATCAGCCAAAAACACGTTCAGTGTCAATGGTGGGATAGGGAAAAGTGGATGCTGGCAAGACCGCAGCCACCCTTTCTGCTATGGCGATTTGAATGTGCCTTAACTCTGTTGGACCTGGCCCTTTTTGCAGGGTAATCCCCAATCTTTTTGACTCCTTCCTCCTATTTTTTCTGAGCAGTTTTTGTTGGCTTTAGGACTCTGGGCACTTTACCACTGCTAACTAGTGCTAAAGTGCATATGTTCTCTGTGTAAATTTTATTGGTGATTGGTTTATCCATGATTGGCATATTTGATTTACTAGTAAGTACCTAGTAAGGTATACTAGAAGTGTCCAGGGTCTGCAAATCAAATGCTACTTGTGGGCCTGTAGCACTGATTGTGCCATCTACTTGAGTAGCCCTGCAAACATGGCTCAGACGTGCCACTGTGTGTGCAGTTTTAATCTGCCAATTCAACCTGGCAAGTGTACCCACTTGCCAGGCCCAAACCTTCTCTTTTTCTACATGTAAGGTATCACTTAGGTAGGCCATAGGGAGCCCCATGGGCCGGGGCAGTGTATGTTAAAGGTGGGACATGTACTTGTGTGGTTTTACATGTCCTAACAGTAAAATGCTGCCAAATTTGTTTTTCACTGTTGCAAGGCCTAACGGGGGCTGCTTTTAAATAACTTTTAAGTACAGTTTCCCTTTGGAAGCAGATGGACTTTTGGAGTTTGGTGTCTCTAAATTCACAATTTGAAAATACATCTTTTGGTGAAGTTGGTTTTTAAAATGCCATTTTGAAAATGCCTCTTTTCGAAAGTGGGCATTTTATTGCTTAAACCATTCTGTGACTCTGCATGTTTGTGGATTCCCTGTCTGGGTAAGACTGACATTTGGGCTGTTTTTGAATCTCCTTTAGACAGTGACACAAAGGGAGCTGGGGTGTAGCCTGAATATCCTGATGAGCCATCTGGGCTAGAGTGGAGGAAGGAGTGGTCACTAACACCTGAGTGGAATATGCCTGCCCTCACACAATGCAGTCTCCAGTGCCCTGGTGTGAGTCTGGAGCCAGGCCTGGGCAAGGCAGGATGTTGTGAACAACAGAGACTTTCCTTTGAAGTTTGCCTACTTTAAAGGCAGAAAGAGGTATGAGTAGTAGACCCAAACCCCAGATTTTTAGATTACTTCTGAAATCAAGAGGTACCTCTGCCAAGGGGAAGAGCTGAAGAGTTGGAGGAAGAGTACTTCCCCTTTGCCTGTGACTGTGATTTGCTGGGTTGGCCTGCAGTTGCTGCTTCTACCTGAAAGAGGACAAAGACTGGACTTTGTGATCTGTTCTTGCTTGTAACGAATTGCCAAGGACTTGAGCTGAGCTTGCCTCCTGTTTTCAAGTCTCAGGGCCATCAAAGACTTCCTCTGAAAGCACGTGGACTCTCTGCAGTGACTCCTGCCCAGCCAAGTGGTGCCCTGTCCAGTCTCTGGGCCTTCAAGAAGTGAGGCTGGCAGAACAAGGACTGAATTCCACGCACAGAACAGAGTGAGGGGAAATTTTCAACGCACCACCTGCAATGCAGCTGAAAAACGATGCGCCACCCGCTTTGCGGCTAATATCAATGCTGGCCTTGCATCGCGGCTGGGAGATCGATGCATTGCGGCTGGAGAAACAATGCAACACTCACTTGCATCTGCTGATAATGAAACAAACCCCAACACTGTGCGACCGAATTTCCCACGCAACATCAGTGGGCATCAAAGTCATTGTGAACCTGCGTGGAACCGAGGTGCTCTGTCTGGAAATCGATGCATCACTCTCTTGCAAGGGTGAAAAACAAGGCATCGCCGACCCGTCCAGAGAAGAAAACGATGCATGGCCTTACTTGCGAACAAGGAATTGACGCATAGTTGACTTTTCCGATGTACACTCGCCTGTGCAGCTTTATTTTTGACGCAATCCAGGTACTTTGTGTAAACTCAACTTTTCCATTATTTTTTATGGAGTAAGACTCTTATTCTTTTGAAAGTTCATATCTTGACTTGTGTGTGTTGGATTTTTGTCGTTTTGGTCTTGTTTGATTTAGATAAATGTTACCTCTTTTTCTAAACTGGTGTGGTTCCATTTTTTAGTGTTGACACTCTATTACTTTGTGTGTTGGTACCAATACTTGACTCATTACTTCTAGGTTAAGCCTTTCTGCTCGTGCCAAGCTGCCAAGGAGGTGAATGGGGGTTAACCAGGTGTGTTTCTCCTTTGCCCTGACTAGAGTGAGGGTCCTTGCTTGGAGAGGGGGTGACCTGACTGCCAACCAAAAACTCAATTTCTAACAATGGTCATCAGCTGTGAGTATTGGACTTGTATTTTACTTGACATACAGTAAGTAAGTACAGGGAGTTAGTTTACACTACTGTTTTCAGTGCAGACTATTACACAACCACATACAGCTTTTTCCTCTTATGTTCTCAGTTGTCCTCCTGGTGGTATTGTGACTTTTTGGGATCTGGTTTTTGGTTACACCTGTGAGGCCTTTGCAGAATGGAAATCAACTTTTGGCACCAGGAGATCTATTCAATGAGGGAGCTAAGAGTTTTCTGAAAGGAGAGGGGGCTGGCTGTGAAGAAAAGGTCCCAATGGTGGGTACTTGAGACAGCCCTGTTTCAGTATGATATAAAACGCTGGGAAGCAACCATACCAGATGATTCTGAGGAGGAGGACTACTCTGACGAGGTGGGCAGTGGCCCTGGAAGGGGGCAAGTGAGAGAGAGATGGCTTCTAGCTTAGGAGCAGAGGCAGAGAGAGCTAGATGAAGAGCTTGAGAGGGCTGAAGCTGAGAGAGCCTTGGCCCAGGAAAACAAAATGTTTGTAGCTCATGAACTGAACTGTGAAGAGCTGAAGCTGATTAGCAGGAAAAAGGGTAAAAACTCACCTTTTTTACAGATTCCACCTCTGTTCTTGACTGAACATGACTGGATGACACCTGCTGTTACTACTACCACTGACGCAGGGTGAAAGCATGACCCTTCCAACACTGGCTCAAAGGTATGGATGCCGCAGTCCCAGTTTACGTTGGGTGGGCACTACATGGGAGGGGCCACAGCAGACATATACATGTCACAGCAATTTTTGTAAATCACCGGGACATGCATATGTCAGGGACACAAGTGGGTCAGACATGGAAGAGGATACACTGGTACACAACATATATTGGACACTTATACAACTATCTTTGTGGTGTCATTATTAATTACCACATGAATGCCAGCACCACAATGACAGTACATTTACACATGTCTATGGTGTCCATGTGTCTGCTTTGCGAGGGGACCTGTACTGGTAGTTTTGTGCTTTCTGGTGTGTATGTGAGTCAGTACATGTATGTGTGTGTGTGTATGGATTGGCTGGTTGAAGTGGAGGGAGTATGAGTGGGTGGTGTGGTTGTGTCTGTATGCGTCACTTGCATGTGAGATTGATGTTGTGTTTGTAGTGTTGCAGTGTGACACATTCAGGTAAGTATTGTTGTTGTGTGGCAGACGTTGTTGTTATGTGTGTAGTTGTCCTTGTGTGTGAGTTTGTTTGTGTAGCTGAGTCTGTAGTTGTGTTGGCTGTTGTGGTTGTGTCATAGCCACTGACATTGTATGAAATCCATTGGGACCCACCGCCGTCTCCCTCAGCAATTCATCACCATTGCACTGCTTGTAGAGCAGTAACATCTAAATACGGCGAGCAGAACACCATTGACTTGATGGTCTTTTTGGGTCCGCTGCCAACGTGGCTTGGCAGTAACACTGTCACGATTTAAACCATGCCCACTGTCTCTTTTTGCAGAATTTGATTAGTGTTCAAGTGAAGGAGTAAGCTATTCATCAAAGAAAGAAGCTGCTTCTTCATTGACATTGGTTAATGCTTATTCCACCTTTTGCAAATGCTGGTCCTGTCGATGCAGCAATGGAATCACTTGGCTAATGGTACTTTCCTCCTTGATGACTTTCATATCATAATCTCACAAAGAAGGGGCATTTGGATCAGGCACTCCACTAGCCCCCATTTCTTAACCTCCTCTTCTTTAAATTACATAATCATTGATAGGCTTGCACAACCTAAACAAGCGATGCAACCTGTAATATATTAAGTTTCAAGGTGTTAGAATCTCCTGTATAATGGCTTTTACAGGTACTTCATTAGAATGCTGTATCATTCTCAATTGCTTCTGGGCTTTGAACAAATTAATTAAATGCATGGAAATTATTCGGCAGGTGACTAGTATGCTGCTGATGTCTTCTTTTTTGAGGAAGTCCTGTACAATTAGGTTTATGAAATGTGCTAAACACTAGACTCTTATTCGTCTTGTGTCAGCCATGGTTTTGACAATATTACTGTCATTGTCAATTGCAACAAATCCACTGCTCAGACTCCTGGGTTGAAGCCATTCACACACTTTGGTGTTAAATTTGCCCAAGACATTCGCCACTGTACTGACCTCTCCATGGTGAGCATCACAATTGTTGCATCCTGCCAAATGTACCGAAAAGGGTTAATCAGTGGTGAGACATGCAGTTAGCCATTGATTCACTTCCTTGATGAAAATTCAGTGTGCCTTGACACAGGCATAACCTGTTGCTTGATAACTGGTCCACGTGTCCATTGTGAGCTGGACAGCACTCTGCTTTATAGTGCTGACAACCAATTTTAGCATTTGATGGTACAGCACTGGCACAGCAACAGTGGGCTCCATTTTGAGCGAAGGGTCTCAATTATTTCAAGAAACCATTCTCTGTCCAGAAAAGTGGGAGGTGATTGAGCACAAACATTTTTGCCATCTTCCCATTGTATAAATGGTCTCATGGGTTCATGAGTGGGAAACCTTGGTGATCATAGCTTTGATGGTTGGTTGTTGTGACTTGTGGAGTGGTATCTCCGGTAATAGTGGCCCACGGGGAGGAGGGAGGCTGCTTTTCAACTTTTGGGTAACAAATTCCTTCTGTACCTTGCACCATTCTGAGATTGCTGCAGGTGATGACTGCACACTTCTATGTGCAATAAGCACAGGGCTGGTTTGGTTGACATCCTCCTCTTCTTCGCCTTCACCTCCTCCATCTATGAGTTGAACTGCTTCTCTTGCACTGCCAACAGCAATGTTTTGAGGTGCTCTGCCAACACACTTGTGTGATGATTTTTCAGATGAGCATGTTGTTCCCCAGTACCATAATGCCCATGTGGCGTACAAGGACATACTTCTTTTTTGCAAATTGATAATTCTGTGATGTGCTTCTCGTTTAGCCTGAGTGTGAAGAAGTCCCAAACTGTGGGGGAGTAATTTCTAATGACGCCAAAGCCTGAAGAATTTGTTGAGGTGGAGGTAGGTGGTTGCGCTGGCTATTGTCTATGGTGGACTGTGACTGCAGTATGATTAGTGGTTACTGCAGGTTTTTGGGTTCTTCTTGGAAAGATGGAAGCAGCTGGTGTTGGTGGAACTACATGACTAAGAGCAGATTCATTTGAAGTGAACTGTATTGTGTGTGTGTCACTTTCCACACTAACAATTGCTAGCTCAACACCTTCTTCACTTCCAAAACTTTCAGTAGCCTTCCTCTTCATTTGTATCATATGTTGAGTCTCGGACTTATGGGGGGTCAGTCCATGTCGGGATCTTTAGAAGGGGGGCTTACACAAGATGGGGGGGTGCTCCTTCTTTTCCTTCTTCAGATTATTATGCTGATGTGAAACAAGCAGTCTCAATAACATCTTGCTCAGCAGCAGAAAAATCAACTCCCTGCTCTGCTCCTACTTCCGGAAGATCTGTTGTTGGCTGTGGCTCCTCTTGCTGACTTTCCTGTGACAATTCAATTTGATGTTGAGACACTTTCATTTCTGATTTACTGTTCTCCCTGATGACAGTCACTGCAGCACTGAGGTTTTAATGCTGGTGAGACTGAAGCTGAAGTGAGCTTACTCCCATCCTCTTCCTGACCAGAGGAGGGTGTGGCAAGTATGTCATGTTTCCTGAAAAGAATGAGGACTGGATGCCAGTGGTGTCAATGGTCTTCTTCTCCTCATTGGCCACTTTCTTAGCAAGAACCTTCTTTTTTGGGCCCATCTTCTTTTATGGGTTAGTGCACTTAGCACAAGCAGAAACACTTAACAGGAGACTCTCATGTGTCACTGCCAGCTTATCCCCAGACTTCTCTCTGTCTCAGCATTATGTGTTTTGTAACATCTTGTGAACCTGAAAATGAAACAGGAAGTCAGTGAGACTTAGGCAGTCTAGTCCACGTAATGCAAGTCATCATAAACATCAATACTTAACAGTAGTGTACCCATGCATAAACTATGGTTTGCTAGACATTACAAGGGAAAAGGTAACTTGGTGCCATTCCAGGGCACATGGTGATGCTATAAGATGCAAGGGAGGGGGGACAGGTAAAAATGGAATAAATTACTAGTGTTGCTAGAATTCCTAAGGGAGACCTGAACTACCTCTCCCAGTATTTCCTGCGACAGGGGGGACAGCCGCTTTGTTCTATGCGCCAGGCGGGCACGTTAGAGGAGCTGCAAAATCCAGCAGTATGGGACACCTTACCAGTGTTGGTTGTATGCTTGACGGGGCCCACATTACCTGTTCCAGTATTCCCTGCAGCAGGGGAGACAGCTGCTTTGTTCTATGTGCCAGACAGGTGCATTATGAGAGCTGCTAACTCTTGCAGTGCAGGACGCACATGGAACATACCCAGGTACATGCCTGCGCGAAGACTGGGCCAAGAGCAGGCCTGTCAGTGCCCATCAATGGCAGGTCGAGGCTGGTTAGGGCCACCCCTTACAAGTTTATGCTTATATACTTTCTCCTCAATCTCCATAATAATGGGTAAAAGAAAACTACTATGAAAGTTACCTCTTAAGATAACATTACTCCTATCTTGAACTCAATTACAAACTTTCTCTCTGGAGCCATGAGCATGATAAACAAGGAGATTGTTAGTGGGGAGTAAAGGTTGAAGGCAACGCAGCAGGCGGTTTCAAAGGCTATGATTACAGAAGAGTCATGGAGAGCTCAAGCTAACCCCCCCAGTAGGAAAGTCTCACCGCAATCTAAATCTAATCCTTGTTTTACATACTCCCCTCTCTCCAGTTGAAAACGTTTTTACATCAATAGTGCATCCCCCACTTGCTGAAATGAAAAGGGGCTGACAAAGTAATCTGGGCATATTGAGGACAATATACTGGGGGCTGACCTGGTCCCATATGTTCAGTCTGTGAGTGTCCAAGTTAAAAATATAGAGAATATGGCAAATTTGGCCCTAGAGGGGATAACAAAAAGACTTGCTCAGCTCAAAACAGGGATGAACAATGTTCTGGATCTGATAACAAAGCAGACCTCTACCTCATGTACTCAATTGCAAAGCTTAGGTGAAGTTTGGACAGGATGCAGAAAGTTACACCTCGTGTCCTGGTTCTTCTAGAGTTCCCTCCCAGTTTGAGACCACACAAAGGGAATCTTGGAGAGAATTAAAAAATATATCTATGCATTGGGTAGCACAAATAATATCTACTGGGAATCTGCTACTTGAAGATATTTTGATAGTAAGAAGAGTTAAATTGATAGAGAATCAGGACCCCGCATACAGCCATGGATTTCGTGGGGTTTTGTACTGCCACGAAATCCATGGTGGTAGGCACTATCAGTGCCAGGGAATACGAATCCCTGACACTGATTGGGGTCTCCCCCTCCCCTCTCTCCCTCCCCTGAGCCCTCCCCCAACACCCACAACCCCCCCCCCCACCTCCCAAAGGTGGTTGGACCCCCTCCCAACCAATGTTCCCTGTAAGGCGCACGCGCACCTTTCCTTCCCCCATCGCGCATGCCCCTTTGGCAAGCGCACACGTTGTGAAAACAGCGTTTAAATGCTGCGGAAAGTATTTTAAACATCATTTGGCGTACTTTAGCATACAAGCGAGCAAGTGATATTTGTCTTGGAAATTAATGGTTAATGAGCTAGGAAATGCTTCAGAACAGTAGAAAATGTGCTGTTATTGAATGTTCCACCATTCCTATACTTTGTGGTAGTTTATATGCTTTATCACTTTCTGAGTTTAAATAAGCCTTTTAGAGCGATATATGTGCTCCCCTAAGGCAGATAATGCCCATAGTTGAATCTGGATTGAAGTCAATGAAAACAGCGTTTAAATGCCGCGGGGAGTGTTTTAAACATCATTTGGCGTACTTTAGCATACAAGCGAGCAAGTGATATTTGTCTTGGAAATTAATGGTTAATGAGCTAGGAAATGCTTCAGAACAGTAGAAAATGTGCTGTTATCGAATGTTCCACCATTCCTATACTTTGTGGTAGTTTATATGCTTTATCACTTTCTGAGTTTAAATAAGCCTTTTAGAGCGATATACGTGCTCCCCTAAGGCAGATAATGCTCATATTTGAATCTGGATTGAAGTCAATGAAAACAGCGTTTAAATGCCGCGGGGAGTGTTTTAAACATCATTTGGCGTACTTTAGCATACAAGCGAGCAAGTGATATTTGTTTTGGAAATTAATGGTTAATGAGCTAGGAAATGCTTCAGAACAGTAGAAAATGTGCTGTTATTGAATGTTCCACCATTCCTATACTTTGTGGTAGTTTATATGCTTTATCACTTTCTGAGTTTAAATAAGCCTTTTAGAGCGATATATGTGCTCCCCTAAGGCAGATAATGCCCATAGTTGAATCTGGATTGAAGTCAATGAAAACAGCGTTTAAATGCCGCGGGGAGTGTTTTAAACATCATTTGGCGTACTTTAGCATACAAGCGAGCAAGTGATATTTGTCTTGGAAATTAATGGTTAATGAGCTAGGAAATGCTTCAGAACAGTAGAAAATGTGCTGTTATCGAATGTTCCACCATTCCTATACTTTGTGGTAGTTTATATGCTTTATCACTTTCTGAGTTTAAATAAGCCTTTTAGAGCGATATACGTGCTCCCCTAAGGCAGATAATGCTCATATTTGAATCTGGATTGAAGTCAATGAAAACAGCGTTTAAATGCCGCGGGGAGTGTTTTAAACATCATTTGGCGTACTTTAGCATACAAGCGAGCAAGTGATATTTGTCTTGGAAATTAATGGTTAATGAGCTAGGAAATGCTTCAGAACAGTAGAAAATGTGCTGTTATCGAATGTTCCGCCATTCCTATACTTTGTGGTAGTTTATATGCTTTATCACTTTCTGAGTGTAAATAAGCCTTTTAGAGCAATATACGTGCTCCCCTAAGGCAGATAATGCTCATATTTGAATCTGGTTTGAAGTCAATGAAAACAGCGTTTAAATGCCGCGGGAGTGTTTTAAACATCATTTGGCGTACTTTAGCATACAAGCTAGCAAGTGATATTTGTCTTGGAAACTAATGGTTAATGAGCTAGGAAATGCTTCAGAACAGTAGAAAATGTGCTGTTATCGAATGTTCCACCATTCCTATACTTTGTGGTAGTTTATATGCTTTATCACTTTCTGAGTTTAAATAAGCTTTTTAGAGCGATATACGTGCTCCCCTAAGGCAGATAATGCTCATATTTGAATCTGGATTGAAGTCAATGAAAACAGCGTTTAAATGCCGCGGGGAGTGTTTTAAACATCATTTGGCGTACTTTAGCATACAAGCGAGCAAGTGATATTTGTTTTGGAAATTAATGGTTAATGAGCTAGGAAATGCTTCAGAACAGTAGAAAATGTGCTGTTATTGAATGTTCCACCATTCCTATACTTTGTGGTAGTTTATATGCTTTATCACTTTCTGAGTTTAAATAAGCCTTTTAGAGCGATATATGTGCTCCCCTAAGGCAGATAATGCCCATAGTTGAATCTGGATTGAAGTCAATGAAAACAGCGTTTAAATGCCGCGGGAGTGTTTTAAACATCATTTGGCGTACTTTAGCATACAAGCGAGCAAGTGATATTTGTCTTGGAAATTAATGGTTAATGAGCTAGGAAATGCTTCAGAACAGTAGAAAATGTGCTGTTATCGAATGTTCCACCATTCCTATACTTTGTGGTAGTTTATATGCTTTATCACTTTCTGAGTTTAAATAAGCCTTTTAGAGCGATATACGTGCTCCCCTAAGGCAGATAATGCTCATATTTGAATCTGGATTGAAGTCAATGAAAACAGCGTTTAAATGCCGCGGGGAGTGTTTTAAACATCATTTGGCGTACTTTAGCATACAAGCGAGCAAGTGATATTTGTCTTGGAAATTAATGGTTAATGAGCTAGGAAATGCTTCAGAACAGTAGAAAATGTGCTGTTATCGAATGTTCCACCATTCCTATACTTTGTGGTAGTTTATATGCTTTATCACTTTCTGAGTGTAAATAAGCCTTTTAGAGCAATATACGTGCTCCCCTAAGGCAGATAATGCTCATATTTGAATCTGGTTTGAAGTCAATGAAAACAGCGTTTAAATGCCGCGGGAGTGTTTTAAACATCATTTGGCGTACTTTAGCATACAAGCGAGCAAGTGATATTTGTCTTGGAAACTAATGGTTAATGAGCTAGGAAATGCTTCAGAACAGTAGAAAATGTGCTGTTATCGAATGTTCCACCATTCCTATACTTTGTGGTAGTTTATATGCTTTATCACTTTCTGAGTTTAAATAAGCCTTTTAGAGCGATATACATGCTCCCCTAAGGCAGATAATTCTCATATTTGAATCTGGATTGAAGTCAATGAAAACAACGTTTAAATGCCGCGGGGAGTGTTTTAAACATCATTTGGCGTACTTTAGCATACAAGCGAGCAAGTGATATTTGTCTTGGAAATTAATGGTTAATGAGCTAGGAAATGCTTCAGAACAGTAGAAAATGTGTTGTTATCGAATGTTCCACCATTCCTATACTTTGTGGTAGTTTATATGCTTTATTACTTTCTGAGTTTAAATAAGCCTTTTAGAGCGATATACGTGCTCCCCTGAGGCAGATAATGCTTATATTTGAATCTGGATTAAAGTCAATGAAAACAGCTTTTAAATACAGCGGGGAGTGTTTTAAACATCATTTGGCGTGCTTTAGCATACAAGCGGGCAAGTGATATTTGTCTTGAAAATCAGTGGTTCATGAGCTAGGAAATGCTTCAGAGCAGTAGAAAATGTGCTGTTATCAAATAATCCACCATTCCTATACTTTGTGGTAGTTTATATGCATTATCACTTTCTAAGCCTAAATAAGCCTTTAAGAGCAATATACGTGCTCCCCTAACAGGTCATGTCCTTGGGGTGTGCAACCAGGTCACAAAACTGCTTTGATGCCCTATTGCATGGAGCAATGATTTCCCTTTTTTGCTTTAGTGGCATGGAGAGGCTAATGCCAAAGATCTTGGCTAGTTATGCGCTGCGTGCGCGTGAATGGTCAATTTCTTGGCACACGTATCCTTGGCTGCAGCGCACAGAGACCGCACACTGCCGCACACAGTGGAAAAAAATTAGAGGGAACATTGCTCCCAACCCCTGCCCCACCCCCCAACCAGATACACACACACAAACACCACCCGCCTACACGCAAGCTCACATCACTCATACACATACACGCACACATACATGCACACATGCACACAGACATATTCGTCACATTTCCCATACACACAATACACCCACCGCATGCATACACGCACTCACACAACCCCTCTACACACTCACATGCACACCCCCATGCACGCACACAACACACAACACCCCCCCACCCCCCTCCCCTAACGGACGATCACCTTACCTGGTCTGGTGATCCTCAGGCAGGGAACGAGATCCATGGTGGCTGCTCTGCCGCCAGCACCCCGTCACCAGAACACCACCACACTGAATCCTGGGACATGTTTCGGTGGGCGGTGTTCTGATGACATTTCAGTGGAGGTGGACCAGCCTCCACTTCACCGCCGACCACCAGTATGGCTGCTGGCGTATCTCTATTCAGAAAAGGGCAGAGGGCTGCTAGTGTGGAATCGCATTTTACAGTTCTTAGGTATGCTATGCCTAGTGGCCCCTGTGATACACAATGACAATCTCTGCACAGGCCTATCATTAAGTAAAGAGGCCTACAAATGTAATTCGCTACTGCTAGGAACGCATTATGTTGCAATGCTTGCTCTCTGAACAGCCATTATGAAATATCATCGTCATTGCATGCTAGCTGAAGCAATCTCCCTTCTGGAAAGTACCAGTCTGAGTACGTGATGTTCTCAAGTTCTGTCACAAGATGGACCATGTGATATTAGGCACGTAGGTCACCTTGTGTAAAATCCTTTTCTATGCTTTTTGTTACTCTATATGGTATGATAGAAAAAACTACCTTCAGCCATAATGGAGAAGTAGTCATACGTCAATCATACGTCAATGCCAAAGAACCAATAAGACGTTGAATTATGTTTGTGGTTTAATGCTATAAAAGATTGTGTATTACTTCCTTGTATTAGGCTGTTCGTGTACAACTAGTACAGAGCATCCTCCATGTACATGGCTTTCTATTCTATCCCTAATAAATTATTTATGTTTATCTAGAAAGAGCTGGCTAACGGTCGTTTGTATCCTGAATGGGTGCTGAATAATTAGGCTTCTACATTTGGTGGAAGAATTGCGGTCTCGTTCAGCGGATAGCTCCCTTCAGCCCGGCTCCTGTTTCGGTTGGGGCGACAGCTGACCCATTGGACAGGGCCCCTCCTGCGACGGAGGCTGAAGCTGTCGTGAGTATCTATTGCTGCTTCGTGGTCTTGCGCTCGCTGTTTGCTCTACTGTATTTTCGGTGTAAATATTGCGAAACAGGGAGGTAACTGGGGTGTTTCGTTAATATGTTTCCTGCATAGAGTGGTTATGCATTTATGGTTAATATTTCTATTTGCTGTACCCCTTAGCCTGCTTTTTTGTTTTATAATGACATTTTTTTTTCTCTGTCTCCGGTGGCATGCCAAGGGCATTTCTTCTTTTGTTGTCCTCTGTTGCGGGCTCCGCTAATGCACCTCGTAAAAACATCCAGATGGTTACCTATAACCATTCGTCGGCTGCTGGCATTCTGTGTATTACACCATTTCCTTCCTCCCTGCGCTGCAACTGTATACTTAGAATAGCTTCCTGTATTTCATGTAGCTTGTTACTGTTAAAAAAGAAGTCCGAGGAATAGAGGCAACTAGCGGTGTTGCTTCAGAACACAGCGCGAGTCGCTGTTTGCAGTCCCCAGCCGGAGGGGCTGGGGTGGATAACTCTGGCCAGAGAGGGTGTTGTAGGCACCAAGCCAACCCCAGGTTAAAAGGGCGTTGCCCAGATGTGGAATGGTAGTGGTCCATTCCAGAACGACTGGCAGGTGGTGCCAGGGTCTATGTGTCCATTTAAGAGGAACTGGCAGGTGTTGTCAGCGTCCGTGTGTACTGTGATTTATTTTGACTGCATGCATTTGCACTTTAGGATAAGAATTTTTAGAAAATTTAAGACTAGGAGGGTGGACTCCTGGGCGACATAACACAGATTTGTATGACAATTGACTGATTTAATATGCAAACATCACACAGTACAAACACCGCCCCGCACTCACTACATATTTGATACAAGGGGTGGGAGTAGGATCACCCCACAGGGCTAGTTGTACTGTGACCCTTGTCTATGGTTCTGCCGTCACATGTGGTTGCCTGACTTGTTCACCACTATTGCATTTTCTGTGTGTATCTTTCCCTCCTGACTATTCTGTCATCTCTTGATTCGCCCCAAAGGACGCCAGTGTGGACTCTGTCACTAGCAGCTTGGGTACTGTCTGATTTCAAACTTTGTGTGAGCTAAGGTGGACATGGCTGGCTGAAATTGTGGCATGAATGCAGAGCGGCTTGCTTCCTGCTTTTACTAATAAATGATTGCTGCTGGCAGAGAGAGGCTGCGTGCATGAATGTACCCATTGTTATCCCTTCTGTGTCATGGGGTATGAGCGGTGTAAAGAATACACCGACATCCTACTGTTTTCTGGAGCAATTGTAATTGTCTTCGTGTTATGTAACAAAAGGCTAGGGTATGACAGTCATGAGGAACCCTCTTAGTAAAGGCAAACTAGAGACACATTAACATAGCCCCAATGACAGTCCAGCATACAAAATAGCGGCGAAAGAAGGCCTACATGCACTACTGTACTTAGACTTTGACTTTGCAAGGAAAGTGACAGTAGTGTTTCTGTGGCTTTGCGGACATGTGTTGTGTTTACAATGCCGCCTACATACTAGTAGCAGATGGGATGTCCCTTGAATGTGGGACTGTCCTGTATGTGGAGGATTAAAAAAAAAAACATAATAATGCTTGAACTGAAGAATGGTTTCCTCCACATGGTGGGGGGGCTGACAAGGGCAGGGAAGATTGGAGGACGAAAAAAAAATAGAGATAATAGGGGCTTGTCAAGCTCTCTTCCTGTGGCGAGTGCACAGTCACAGGAACAAAACATCGATTTTGTTTGAAGACATTTGGGAAATACACTACAGCCTGAGGGCACCACAACAGGGACCAAACACTCTGAGCTGCCTCTACAACAGCAGGCAGAGATGGAATGTGAAAGCCGCACCCTGGCATGGCGTTTGATGGATGAGGAAGTGAAAAATAAAAGCAAAATGTAAGAGACCTTGTGAAAGAATTCGACAGTTATTCCATAGCCAGGGTAAAGAGGAAGTGGCTAACGCAATTAGAAAACATGAACTGAAGTACGAACAGATATCAAATGAAAAGGAAAGGTGTATTGGCAAGGGGCGAGAGGGATCACACAATTTACTATGGGATATGTCCACGTATGCACATCACACAATCCATAACATCAAGATGTGGAAGCAGGTGCTCAGCAATACAAACACACAGCTGGAGATCACAAGACACAGTCTCTCGACGTACATAAAAATGTACAGAGTTAAACAGAATAATAGCCATGGGAAGGGCTGCTTTGGAAGGATCTGGATACATTGTTTAGCATTATTGTACCATGAGATTTGTGGGAGGATTGTAAGAAGGCGATACACTGGCCTGAAATATGTGACCACTACTCCAATTACTACACTATCATTTGGCACTAGACTGAGTATGGGAAAGGTTTGCAAGTAGACAAGGGATGGCTGTAACATGCTTACACACTGTAGAAAATGTAAGTTCAATTGTTAAGTTATCACACGTAGTAAGACACAAAATTCTGACTTTATTACTTGTTAGTGGCTTTAGGTTAAGATCCTCAGGGGAGCATTTCACTGTACAGCTGTGGATAGTGTACAACAGTGGTTCCCAACATATAGTCCGTAGACCCACTGGGGTCCGTGACACATTCCCAGGGGGTCCCCAGGCCTGGCTGGGAGGAAGTCACTTCTCTAGCTGGTGCCTCTACAGAAACATATGTGTGAGTGTTTTTATATTTATTACTTCCTTTCTTCAGCAGGTTTAAAAGCACTGTAAAGAGCATTGTACAGCAAAAATAAAAGCGTCAAGATAACTCCAGTGATTAATGTACCTGCTGGGGAGGAATGAGAGTTTTGGACAGTGGCTGTTTTGACTGAAAGGTAGTGCAGATGGTTAATATGCAGGCTGCAAAGGATGTGTATCATGAAAAGAACAGTATTTTATGTGGATGGCACAATGGGTTACTGCTTTTGTCACAGAGATTCTTTAGTTACTGTACAGTTCATAATAGTAATCTAGCACAGTGAGCTATGAACTGCAATTAAGGAGCTGCATGCCAACTGCATAGCACAAATTAGAAAGCTGTTTTTTCCCAGTCTTTCATTTTCCTTATGCTGCTCAAAAGAAAAAAAAAAAGGTTTGCCTGTGTAGAAATACATTCTTATTATTAAAGACAACGCTAACGACTGTGTAGTGTTCTGAATGCTGAGTTTGTGCTTCTCCAGACCAAGCACTCTTAGAAAAATGCCTACCAATGTGGATGCCATGTGAATCCTACACCTTGTACTCCCTTGTAAAGTGCTCCAACACCTACACTGGTATGAGAGATGCTATAATAAAAATTAATTACATGTGACAAAAAGGATAGGGAGAGAAGAGAGACACTTATGGTTTATTTCCTTTCCCCACCACATATTTATGTATAAAAGCTTTCTTAGATCTTATGTACCGAAAAATAATAACAGAAATAGCCCCAGAGATAATTTTAAAAAATTGCCCGAAGGGTTCACCTTTCCTAAATAAAACTAAAAATTGAAAAGTTAGTCGCCGAGATGCAGCACCACCATTTCCAATAAAATGTTTAGATTTTTGCATATTTTTTCAATATAAAAGAATTATTTCATGTTTGAAATTTAAATTGTACAAATTGCTTGGGGGTACCTGGCTTCCAGTAATGTTTCACTGGTGGTCCCCAGGAGTAAAAAGGTTAGGAACCACAGATGTACAACAAATAAGAACTTTCTTATGTAGGGATTACATTTAAAAATATTTGACCCATGCAAAGGTTGCCAAAATTCTTACAGTGAACAAATTTAGTCTTGAGGGAACAGAGGATTCATTTGCAGCAGTTAATAATATGTTGTCAGGAGTGTGGAATTTTATAAAATGTCTAATTGTCCATGGGACAGTTTGTGTCATCAGTCTACTTGTCCTGTAAAAACACATGCATATTTTCCTCCTGCTAAAATGGTGTTTACAAATATTTTCTAGGAGTTCGCTTTCCTGGTCTGCCTCATTAAATGCTAGCTCATGCATAAAAGCTGTAAATTTGCACTAATGCAGGAACAGATACCATGGGTGCACTTTGTGATTTTCTTTAAGAATTCTGCCATAAACTGGTTATCACAGACTTTTTGTTATTGAATTCTGTCTCTCTGTTTATTGACTGGCTTCAGTGGTTGGTACACCATTCTGCTCTTCCATACAAAGCATATTGGCACAACGTAGTTTTGGCACAAAGTAGTTTTGTTCATGTCAAAGAAATGACACCTAAAATATCATGGTAGTTTAGCAGAATGTTTCTTTCCTAGTTACATTGTTTGTGAAGATATTTTGAAAGCAGGGAATAGCGAATTTTGCTTTCAAGCTTCTGCAGATATTTGCATCTGATGAGAGAGCATTCTGGAAGAATTGTGCTGGGCATTTGTTTACGGTAATTCCATACCCCTGGTTGTGTATTTCTTCATAGCTCTATAGAGTACATACTAATAATTTAGTGGATTAAACATGTTTAAACATCTGCAGTACATGCAGTATGTTGAAGTCATGTGAGTGCAACCAGGGTGTCAAAAGGGCAAAGAATGGGTAAAAATGCAGCACGTTTGTCACAAATGTGTTTTATTTTTATTGTATTTTGTTTTATGCATTTATCTGCGAGGTCCCTGTATTAACTTGTGGCAGTTAAGATTACCTTCCCCATTTCTGAAAACCACAGACTCTGGGCATGGCTCCAAGGGCAAAGCCACGGATTGTTGCGATATGTTACCATGATGGACCAAGTAGAATTGTAAAATAAATGTACAGCTGAATGTTACAGTTAATTTTAAAGTTTATAGGATTTTTTTATATACACCCTGGACGCAGGATGTATGTATCTACGTATATATATGTGCATATAATTGGCGGCAGGAGGAGTATTTTTCTATCCATGTTTTTTCCTAGGTTTCAGAACATGGACGAGAAGATGTGGTTTCTGTATCCATCTGTCTATGTTACGTTTTATGTTTTCATAATTAATGGGAGTCTTCCGTGGTACATCTTAATGTGCACAGTGACATGGATTGCCTTCATGTGTTGGTAGATTGCAACTAAATATTCTCCAACGTGGTTTTGGGTATTGAACATACCTATATTAGGATAGAGTTATTACTACCTTAGGATGTGCTATGTAGTACTGCAATACAGCTATTAGTAATATACTTCTGATGATGAGGGTGCCAAATATAAATAAATAAAATAAATATAATATCTTAAAGGAACATCAGCATTTCAGAACATCACACTTGTACGAGAAAGGGGAAGTGACTTCTGATGGCGGTGATGCCTGCAAAGTCCCAACCCTTCCAGCATTGATGCAGATATTCTGGGTGTTGAAATAGAATAATAGGATACAATGCTATGTTCCAAAAAATACTGGCTGTATACCAGTGTAACATGTGTTTTCTCCTGACCTTTGGATCACCATTTGTTTGGTGAAATAGTTTGTGTGAATATTCCACTGTTACTGAGTGTAATTGTTATATATTTTTTGAGTGTTGATTTCAGTTTAAGAGTGTGCTAGTTACCCCATAAACCAGTCAGATATGTCCCTTTATAAGATTTTGTGCATCTGCCGAGCTGTTCTAGATTGATGCACTACTGCTTGCTTCATTGGTCAAGAAAGGCACCCTTGACAAAGTTGTCAAACTGAGCACCGACTGAAATACTGTTTGACTGGCCTATGAACATGTCTGGTGCTGAGAAGTTATTATCTGATAAGACATTTTGACAGCAGTTTGCCTTACCTTCAGCATTAGGTGCTGCAGGCCCTTCCTGGCTGGACAACACTACCTGGACATGATCTCCAACAGGGAGATTGGGCTTGGGTCACCTGAAAAGTAGGAGGGACTGACCTCCTGGATCCACAGCTATTACACCAAAAAGGTACACCACCGGAACACGACTGCATCCTGGAGACTGGGTGTGGGTAAAGGCCACACCAGACGTCACTGCCTTCAACCACAGTGGAAGGGACCACACCAAGTCCTGTTGACAACAGCCACAGCAGTCAAGTGTGAGGGCATCACATCCTGGGTCCATACCTCACACACCAAGAAGGCCGCTGGACCAAAAGATGACCAGCCACCAACAAAATTGCCAACGAGAGTAATGCCAACTTCACCACAGCGGTACAACCTTCGTTCAACAAGCTCCACCAGCCATCACTGACGGAACTGCTCGTGCTACACTCCCACAGGAGTCGGAGAGTGTAAGCGAGTTCCACGGTACACCAGAACATTGTTTTTGGACTGCTCGTGCTGCAACCCCACAGGAGTCGGAGGGTGCAAGCGGGTCCTTCAAGACACCAGGATACTCTTTCAGAACTGCTCGTGCTACTCTCCACAGGAGTCGGAGAGTCAAGCAAGGCCACTTAAGTATTAAAGACATCAGGATATAAACAAACAGAATACTAAAAGTCCGCTAGAAAAATTTGCACCAAGAGGTACAGATCCCAGTCCTACGGAAGCGGCTGGTCACTAGGATCAGTGCAGCTTGTAGCCCCATTGGGAGGTGCCTCTTCCAATTAGGAATATAGCAAAAATAGGACAAAAGAGCCATCCGTCGGGTCAGTGGACTATCACACCCAACTCCCTTAGAACTGGACATTGGGATTCATCCCTTTATACTCTGCAAAACTACAAGTGTCAAATAACATTCAACGTCGCCCTGAAAATATACAGATGGAATAGACTACTCGTGTGGCACTCCTACAGGAATAAGGAGGTACCAAAGGTTACATACCAATAGAACTGGTTTCAAGTGCTAGCCACATCCGACCACACCCTATAAGGCGACATGGATTTCAGATTACAACATAAGAAAAAGGAGCAGAAGAAGTGGCCCGTGGTGGTCACAGCATTACTCACCCCGGTAGCAGCTATAGTACTAACAACAATCCTGATAGTATATAAAGACGACATACATATTCCATGGCTCGACCAGGAACACTACATCCCCAAAAGTGGCCAAGGTGAAAGAGCAACTGGTGGTGAGAACAACAATATCTCAAAACAACATGAGAGGGTGGAGGATAAAACAAAATGGGTGAAATATAGAAAATGGAAAGAAGATGGAGAAGATTATAAGGACAATACATTTGTGCAAATGGTATCAATGTACAAAGAACTAGCAAATGTGTCTGATTGTTATATATGTACCCACCTACCGACCACTAGCCAGGAGAAAATAAATTACACTCAAATGCCCCTCACAGAATTCGTGGCATGTAACATATTAGATAATATGTTAGGGGGAAATTTAAAAGGAATGAGAACAAGGAAAAGAGAAAAGGAGAGAAAAAGAGAAAATATAAACAAAGGAGAAATGAGGAGAAAAAGGGATGACTATGGTTTGGAAGATGAACCTTATGTAGGTGATATGCAAGGAAAATTGGTAGAAAGAGTATAAAATAAATTGAAGGAAGAAGATAGAAGGAGAAGAAAGAAGTGTAGGAGATTAGATCCGAAGAAAGAAGAAGATAATTTATTGAATGTATTTACAACAGAAAGAGGGAAGGGTTACACTGAAAGGGATCATGGCTCAGAACAACGAATACCATGCCTGGCCATAGATACAGAAATAAAGGCACCATGGTGTTTCAAATACTCAAGAGGTAACGCAGACACTAGCAAAAACGGAATTGATGTGGGACATAGTATTTGCAATACAACATTGAGGGGGTCATTACGACCCTGGCGGAACAAGTCCGCCAGGGCCGTGGGACACGGTGGCACCGCCGACAGGCCGGCGGTGCCCCGCGGGGCATTCTGACCGCGGCGGCCCAGCCGCGGTCAGAGAAGGGAAACCGGCGGTCTCCCGCCGGTTTCCCGCTGCCCCAAAGGAATCCTCCAAGCCGGCGCAGCATGCTGCGCCGGCATGGGGATTCCGACTCCCCCTCCCGCCATCCAGTTCCTGGCGGTTCTCCCGCCGGGAACCGGATGGCGGGAGGGGGAGTCGAGGGGCCCCTGGGGGCCCCTGCCGTGCCCATGCCTATGGCATGGGCACGGCAGGGGCCCCCATAAGAGGGCCCCTAAAAGTATTTCAGTGTCTGCAAAGCAGACACTGAAATACGCGACGGGTGCAACTGCACCCGTCGCACCTTCCCACTACGCCGGCTCTATTACGAGCCGGCGTCATCGTGGGAAGGGAGTTTTCCCCTGGGCTGGCGGGCGGTCTTGTGAAGACCGCCCGCCAGCCCAGGGGAAAACTCGGAATACCCTCCGCAGTCTTACGACCGCGGAGCGGTATTTCGGAGGGGGGAAGCCTGGCGGGCGGCCTCCGCCGCCCGCCAGGCTCGGAATGAGGGCCTGAGTCTGGACTACAAAAGAAATGACACAACAGGCTTTTCCATAGGCCTGACACATCCCAAAGGAATATTTATTATATGTGGGACATCTGCATTTTTTGAATTGCCAGCAGGATGGCAAGGTACCTGCTACCTAGCATTTGTGCTTTAAAAAATGGCACATAGAACAGAATTACAGAAGGGGGAAAAGAGAACACTTGGCGGGGTGCGCAGGAAGAGGACACCAACAAGGGTGGATGAGGTAATAGTAATAGAGGGGATCATAGTGATGCGATTAGGGATAGCACACTCACAATATGAAATTCACAGATTGGCCGAATTAGTGGAAGGGCTAGCCAGCAACACCGCAGCATCCTTAGGGAACATCACTGAGGAACTCAGAGACATGAGGGCACTTGTAATCCAGAATAGGCTTGCGCTAGACACCATCCTGGCAAAAGAGGGAGGGGTCAGTGCCGTGATCCATCAGGAATGCTGCGTGTATACACCGGACAACAGTGGGAATATAAGAAAGGAAATAGAGGAAATAAAGAAGGTAGAAGAAGGAGCTGGGAAAGTGGCAGATGGGACAGACGTTGGAGGAATGCTGGATCGAATAGTAGCATGGTTCAGGGGTTGGGGGACCTGGTTGGTAGAGGTACTAGCGATAGGGATCGTGGCACTGATAACAATATGTGTGCTCATACCACTTTGTCCATCCTTCCTGGCCCTACTCTTGAAAAAAAAAACTGTCACCAGAAACACACACATTATCGAAGAAAAAGATATAAGGATGACAACAGGGACGAGCAAGAGGTATAAATGAGAGCAATACATCATGACCCTTAGATTTGTCATTGAGTATCAGAGGGCGGAATGTGGAATCGCATTTTACAGTTCTTAGGTATGCTATGCCTAGTGGCCCCTGTGATGCACAATGACAATCTCTGCACAGGCCTATCATTAAGTAAAGAGGCCTACAAATGTAATTCGCTACTGCTAGGAACGCATTATGTTGCAAGGCTTGCTCTCTGAACAGCCATCATGAAATATCATCGTCATTGCATGCTAGACTTCGTGCTCGCTGTTGTCCTTCATAGGCACCGTCCGCTGGGACATGTGAGGAGATGGCGGCATGCTCCGGTGTACATACCGCTGGTGGACCTGTCGACAATGGAGGAAAGACATGTGATCATCACCTACAGGCTTGATCGTGCCACAATCCTGGAACTGTGTGCCCAGCTGGAGCCAGACCTGATGTCAGCTATCTGCCATCCCACAGGAATCCCCCCTTATGTGCAGGTGCTGTCAGTACTCCATTTCCTTGCAAGTGGGTAATTTCAAACAACAGTGGCCATAGCATCAGGGATGTCCCAGCCTATGTTTTCCAACATGTTGTCCACAGTGTTGTCTGCCCTGCTGAAACACATGCGGAGCTACATCGTTTTCCCTCAGGTGGAGGATTTGCCTACAGTGAAAGGTGACTTCTAGGCCCTGGGACATATCCCCAACATCATAGGTGCCATTGATGGGACACATGTAGCGTTGGTCCCCCCACAGGAGTGAACAGGTGTACAGAAACCGGAAGAGTTATCATTTGATGAATGTGCAGATGGTGTGTTTGGCCGACCAGTACATCTCCCATGTGAATGCCAAATTCCCTGGCTCAGTGCATGACGCTTACATCCTGAGGAATAGCAGCATCCCTTATGTGATGGGTCAACTCCAGAGGCACTGTGTGTGGCTATTAGGTGAGCACCTGGAAGCAAGTCAGTGGGAATGATTGTCTGGGTCTGGGGATATCCCTACAGGTTAGTGTGTGTCTAACAGTTGCCCTCACCATTTGCAGGTTACTCTGGTTACCCCAACCTGTCATAGCTACTGACCCCATTGAGGAATCCCAGGACAAGGGCAGAGGAAGGCTACAATGAGGCCCATGGGCGAACTCAGCAGATTATAGAGCGGACCTTCGGCCTCCTGAAGACCAGGTTCAGGTGCCTCCATATGACAGGTGGATCCCTATTCTACTCACCAAAGAAGGTGTGCCAGATCAACGTAGCCTGCTGTATGCTTCACAACTTAGCTTTGCGACGACAGGTGCCTTATCTGCAGGAGGATGGTCCAGATGGCGGTGTTGTGGCAGCTGTGGAGCCTGTGGACAGTGAAGACGAGGAAGCAGAAGAAGAGGACATCGACAACAGGAACTCAGTTACCCTGCAATACTTCCAGTGAGACACAGGTAAGAATACAAACCTGCCTACTACATGTACTTTTAACACTACTACCTCTCTACTGTCTGTCGTTTTCACCCAGTGTATGGTCACTGAGTTTTCACTTTCCCTTACGATTTCACAGATGTGGGTCCCACTGTGTGACATCTGCTTTGTTTCCTCATGGACTAGAGCTGTGTGACATATGTATGTTGACATTACATTTGAAAGAGCATTTGTCACTGTAATTGCTAATACACTATTTCGAAATCACAGACAGACTCCAGATTGTTTTGTGCTTTAAGGGTGTTTATTTAAGTGCTCAAGATTGGAGGGGGTTGTAAAATGGTGAGGGCTGATGGTGGAGAAATGTCCATGGCAGAGTCCAGTCTATTAGTCTCACAGGTGCACTGCCCAAATGGGCATAGGAAGTGGATCTGGGGCAGTTTGAGGATGGACAGGGTGACAAAGTGGGACAGAAGGATGACATTCAGTGTGGTCTCATTTCTTGACGGGGGTCTTGGCATCGTTCTCTGTATTTGTCCTGGATCTCAGGGACTGTTTGCGGGCTGGTTCTCCCTCTGCAGGGGGTGGGGTGCTGGTGTGGTGGTCCTGTGGCGGTGCCTCCTGTCCACTAGCGCCAGCGGAGGTGGTGGGTAGTTCATTGACCAGGCTAGTGTCAGGGGCCCCTTGTTGTGCCACATTGTCCCTCCTGGTGTTGAGGACTTCCTTCAGCATCCCTACGATGGTGCCCAGGGTGGAATTGATGGATCTGAGTTCCTCCCTGAATCCCAAATACTGTTCCTCCTGCAGGCGCTGGGTCTCCTGAAACTTGGCCAGTACCGTTGCCATCGTCTCCTGGGAATGGTTGTAGGCTCCCATGATTTTGGAGAGGGCCGCGTGGAGAGTGGGTTCCCTTGGCCTGTCCTCCCCCTGTCGCACAGCAGCCCTCCCAGTTCCCCTGTGTTCCTGGGCCTCCGTCCCATGGACCGTGTGCCCACTGCCACTGCCCCCAGGTCCCTGTTTTTGTTGGGGTGGTGGGTTAGCCTGGGTTCCCTGTAGTGGTGGACACACTGTTGATTGACGTGTCCTGGGGACAGAGGTATGGGCCTGCTGGGTGGGTGCTGTGCTGGTGTTTCCAGAGGGGGGAAGCTCTGTGATGGCCTGTGACTGTGTGAGGGGAACCGACTGTCCAGAGGTCCCCGATGGGCCGGGCTGGTCATCTAGATCCAGCTGGACAGAGCTGCTGTCATCACTGTGGGTCTCTTCTGTTGCTGGTGTGGACATGTGTGGACCCTCCTGTCCGGTGAAGTTGAGTAGGGGTCTTGCAGGGGTATAAAAGAATGTTTATTACATCTGTGTGTGCCATGGTGTGCAATGGGTGGGTGACGGTGTAGCCCAGTGCTTGCATTCCTGTGTGGGTCCTTGTGTTCCACCTCTTCCTGATGTCATCCCTATTTCTTGGGTGCTGCCCCACTGCGTTGACCCTGTCCACTATTCTGCGCCATAGCTCCATCTTCCTAGCTATGGAGGTGTGCTGCACCTGTGATCCGTATAGCTGTGGCTCTACCCGGACGATTTCCTCCACCATGACCCTGAGCTCCTCCTCAGAGAACCTGGGGTGTCTTTGCCGTGCCATAGGGTGGTGTGGGTGATGTGTGGGGTGCTGTGTGCAGTGATAAGTGGGGAGATATTTAGTGGTGTGTTGTGTGAGGTGCGTGGAAGTTATGTGGGTGATGGTATTGTGTGCCTGTGGATGTTTGGTAGTTGTTTGTAGTGTCTCTCTCTGGCCTTCTCTCAGTAATTTGGTCGTAGGGGTTTGTGGGTGATGTGGGTGTGTGTTTTATATTGTAATGGGTGTGTGGGAGTGGTGTGTGTATGTGTATCAGGTGTGTGTATTTCGAATTGTCCAATGTGGTGGTGTTTTGTAAATGTGTGTGTATTTTGAGCGCGGTGGTGTGTACCGCCAATGGAATACCGCGGTTGAAAGACTGCCGCGTGGATTCGTGTGTTGTGATAGTGTGGTCGTATTTCTGTTGGCGTGACGGTGGAGGGTTTGTTTTCGCCAGTTTATCACTGACCTTTGGTGTGGCGGATTCCGAGCAGTGGGTCACAATGACCGTGGCGGAATTCCGTTGCCGTGGCGGTGTGTTGGCGGTCTTCTGCACGGCGGTAAGCGTCTTTTACCGCCAATGTTGTAATGACAACATGAGAGTGAGAGTAATGAGAGTGCATAAAGAATGCATTTTAGTGCCATCTCTTTTCTACATATCAAATGTATTAATGGGAAATTGCAATTGCTTGGTGGTGATACTCTTAGAGTTGGCTCACAACCCATACTGATTTTTCTTGTATGTGGATGACACAGTTTTACTTGCAGAGATGTATTAATGCATTCACTGAGTTCATGGAAAAGATAGATTTAAGGATTACTCAGGGAAAAAAGTTTACCATGTGCTGTGGCAAAAAGGAGGAGGAAAACCTTTCAATTTTATGTAAATGAGAGTCTTATTTTAAATACAAAAAATTTTAGTTATTTAAGTTTACAGTTTTCAGGGGATGGGGCCTGAAATCATCATAAATAAACTAGCTCCATCAATACACTAAGAAATATTGAAAGGGTTTTTATATTTGTGACAAAATTAAGTAGCAAGCCAATCAATGGAAGGTTGACCCTTTATAGCGCTAAAACGGTTGTTGCAGCAACATATGGCACAGGAATATGGGGGGAAGGAGACAATACACTATTGCAAAGACAGGAGAAGAAGTTTTCGAGAAGCCTCTTGGTGGTACCGCATTCAATCCCAGAGACTGTTATATACATGGAATTAGGGTCCCATCATTTGACGGACATATGAGACGCTGAACCATTACTTTTATGGCATTCAATCTGGCCTAAAACAGAGGCTCACATCACTCAATTAATACTGAGAAACTGTTCAGCATCGAACCAGCACTAAAAATTCCTTGCATAGCCTATATTAGTAATATAATGAAGGATCTTGATAATTCAGATAGGAAATTGTGGAAGATCCCTGAAAATATGGAGCAACTTTCAAAAAGGGATTCAAAACAATACACACTTGGATTGAATGCACAGGAAAGGGATTAGAGAGATGAGACCAAAATTACTGTGATGAGTTATAGGTTATGGTGGACCTGGCCCTTTTTGCAGGGGCATCCCCAAACGTTTTGCCTTTCTCTTCCTATTTTTTCTGACCTCTTGGACTGAGCACTTTATTACTGCTGATCAGTGCTAAAGTGCAGGTGCTCTCCCTTGTAAAGTTGGTATGATTGGCTTACACCTAATTGGTACATTTAACTTACCTGTAAGTCCCTTGTACAGTGGTATCTCTATATCAATGGCCTGTAAATTAAATTCTACTAGTTGGTCTGCAGCGCTGCTTGAGCCACACACAGAAGTAGCCTTTCAAACCTGTCTCAAGCCTGCTAGCGCAGACCCTGCATGCGCAGTTTACTGCCACATGGAACTGGCTTCTAAATGTACTTGCCAGGCCTGGAACACCCGTTTTACTACATATAGATCACCCCTAAGGTAGGACCTAGATAGCCCTATGGGCAGGGTGCTATGTGCCTGATTGTGTGGCCTCTCCTGGTAGTCACAAACAGCCTATTTGGTTTCTCTCTGCTGTGAGTGCTGCCTTGCTCATAGGATTGCATTGGAAATGCCCTGCCTTATGTCTAGGGGGTATTGTCTGATCCATGAGGGGTAGCATAGCCATGTTTGGTATGGTTATAATGGTAGTGAGAAATGTTGCTTATTGGTGTAGGTGGTTTTTGTATTACCATTATAAAAATGCCACTTCTAGAAAGTGAGCATTTCTCTGTGCTTAGGGCGGGTGTTTTGCAGCTTCACTCCAATCCACGTCTGGGAGAGAGTGACAGCTGGGCTTTGTGCATACATTTCAGACAGCCTGTACACAGGGAGGGTGGAGGTGTCAGAGATGTGCATGTGCATATTGAATGGTCATCCTGGGCTGAGGGAAGGAGAGGCAGGCACACCTGCATTTGTAAAGGGTGTGCCCTGGCCTCACACAAAGGGCTCGTTAACCACCAACTGATGTCTGGAGCTTGTGCTGGAGGAGAGAGGGGACACTCCTAGAAACAGCTGGAACTGGTTGGAGCCTCCTCCCTCTTTTTGTAAAAGCTTGTGCAAAACTGAGTATAAATACAGGGGGTTTTCCCCATCTTAAGAGAGACACAAATGGACTGCCCTGGACACAGGACGCTGCTGGAGGGACTCGCCAGGAACTGCCTTTGGGCTGCTGCTGTTGTGCTAACCTATGACTTTCTGGGTCACTAGGAGGAACTGCAACTGCCTTTAACCCTTTATGCTGGCCTGTTTGCTAGGGCCATACGGCCCTGTGCCCCCAGTGCAGACTCCAGGCTGGGTGGTGTGCCCCCTGTCCCCTGCAGCTCTTCTTGCCGTTCAGCACTAAAGCGGTGCATCTAACTGCCCTTGTGGTGCAGGAAGAGCGTTTTGTCCTAAAGCGTGAGGAGAGCGCTACATTTCCAGGATATCAATTTGAGTCCAGCACAGGAGGAGCGCTTTATGGGCATCTGCCCTCGAGCAGTGGAAACGTGCTCCGGGCAGTGTTAATTGTGTCCCCTCCTTGGAGGGCCTCAGAGCTAGCGCAAGTGAGCGCACTGTGGTTGGTGGCGCTGGGGCACAGGAACACAGGGAGGAGTGCCCCCGGGCACAGGCAGCCACCATCTGTTGTCGAATCACCGCTGTTGACGGGCGACCGTTTTTAATCACTCATGCACCAGATCAGGTGCGGGCGAGTGACAGAGTGAAGGAGCGGCACCAGGAGAGAAGGAAACCTCATCAGCGGTCCCTCCTGCTTGCTGGGCCACCCTAGGGCCTGCCACACTGGTGCAGGGTGCTTGGGGGGAGACGCGTGGTCCCTGAGATACGAGAGGCTGCAAGAGCCTCTGTCCTTTTAACAGGCAGCGAGGAAGCCTCAGAGGAGGCCCTGCCTGGAGGAGAGTTGTTGCACATTGCCTCCATTTGAGGAACTCTGGGAGGTGAGGGTAAGTCCCTCTTCCCTGGTCACTGCATGAGGAGCGCAAGAGCTCTGATGTTTGTGCCTCCAGTGATCTTTAATGCCCCCGTGAGAGCTGGTGATGGCCTCCAGGCGATTTGGATGATTTGCGCCCTTTGGGCATTTTTGTTTGCAAGGAATGCTTCATGGTTCTGGTCATTTCTGGTGGTTTGGTGACATTTCCTCAATGTCATTCTGACTGTACAATTCATGATACTGTTTGACCTTGTTGGTAATGTGTGTTTTCTATGATGCGTGCAGCTGTGATGTTCTGGTGGCAGTCGTGCAATATGATTTCTGCACATTCATGATACTGTTTGACCTCTCTGGTGACATGTATTTTCCATGATATGTGCATTCCCAGTAATATTGTTTTCCTGACTTCTGCTTATGTTGCAGAATAGCCAGTGATCTATGTGTTTCATGTGACTACTGCTGGCTTTGGCATAGTACTAGTAACTGAGTAATGTTCTGACAGCTGCTTGTATAGCAGAGTATTACTGACATGTTGTGTTTGGTATAATGAGGTTGTGTACAATACAGTTTATTTTTATATATCTGGGTGTTGAGCTTCCTTTGTGTTGTGAGTAGTGTGTCACATGTGTTGTGTGTGTTGTGCATTCGCTTTACACATTTCCTCTGGGATAGGCCTGACTGCTTGTGCCAAGCTATCAAGGGGATAAGCAAGGGTTATATCGGGTGTGTAACTCCCTTGCCCTGACTAAAGTGGGTGGATTCTGCCTGGCTCAGTTGCATACCCTAGCCAACCAGAAACCCCATTTCCAACAGGTTACATTTTAAACATCCAGGACACCAATCTTATATCAGTTTGGCCCCCAATGTATACCACAGATATCTTTTAACTCTATTTCATTTCTCTATAATCCACCATCTTGTTGCCTACCCGAATAGGGGTGTTTGAAATCCTATTAACTAGAAGTGCCCATTTGATTACACACCTATTCCGTCCCACAGCGCTTAGAACATGTTTGTATATATTACTGCGTTTACAGGAAACAATATTTGAAACCAGTATTTTAAAAAGAGAAGCTGTTTGATTATCGTGAGGCATTTCAGTATTTGATGGATGTAAAAGATACCACTGTGTGCTATGATGTAGCAAAGTTCTTTGCTAATGTTTTATGTGCAAGGAAAGCTCTGAAACACTTGGAAACGCGAGATGTCTAGCCGTTGTAATTTTATACCCATATACGATGTGGGGCATCTGTAGCTCGAAGTGGTTTTAGTATAACTCACTATTCTGTTGGGAGTCTATAGACTCTGAAATGCCATCGTTTTAATAGATTATACATAATCTCTTCATACAGCACTTTACTATAACTTCTCCTGTTTTTCTTTAGAAATAATCTTAAATTATCATTTATAGAGAGGTCTTTGATTATCGGAAGCTATTTTAATAGTTGTCTAAACATGTCAACGATGCACAGTTTTAGTAATGCTGTGAAAGCCCTATGTGTGAAAAAGGTGTGACATATATGGATTTGGGATGTGTATAGCTGTGAAAATCTTCTACTTATTTAAACATAATGTGGTTAATTCGTGCATAGCCGAGGAGATCTGATTCTCACACGTGCATCTATGGCACTGATATGTACTTTTTATGACGGAATGTTGATTTTAGATGACTGTAGACCAATATTGTGTTATGATTTTGTGATTATATGATATTGTGCTTTTGTAGTTTATTTTGTCATAAACCGAATAAAGATTGATTGATTGAATAAATACATTAAATAATTGCTGGTGCGACTCCAGGAACAATAGCAACTCCATGGGAGCTAGGGTTAAGGCAGGCAAAAATCAAATAGGTGAATAAAACCTATCCAGAGTGCCTCATACAGGGTCCAATGGGCACTATCGGAGGGAGATAGAGGTAGGCAAATAATGAATAAATACATTTCATTAATTACTGGCCCCTTCTCAGGGCCCAAGCGGGCTCTGTGGGAGGCAGGCACAGGCAAAAATCAATTAAATTACTAAAATAATTGTTGGTGTGCTTCCAGGGCCCAATAGGGGCTCTATGGCAGTCAGTCAAAAGTTGCATGAATAAATTAAATGTTTGCTGCCACCCATCCAGGGACCATTGGACTCAATGGGAGGAAGAGGGAGGCTGGCGAAAATCAACTACATGAATAAAATAAGTGCTGGTGGCCCTCCAGGGTCCATCTGAACTCCATGGGAGGCAGAGAGAGGCTGAGCAACCACTGAATAAAATAATTGATGTTTCCCTCCAGGTACAAGCAGCCAAATATTAGACAAATACATGAAATATTTGCTGATGCTTCTCTAGGGCCCGTCGGGGACTCTATTGGTAACATGCAAAATCCAAATAAATGAATAAATATTGCTGCTGCCCTCCCCCCGGCCCATAAAGACTCTATTAGAGGCTGGGGGAAGGCAGCAAAAGGCCTATAGGAACTCTACAGTAGGCAGGGGCAGGTTCCTCCCTGCATATGGGGTATTGTCTCAGATATATGGTAAAAGGCCAGTATCGTCCCTCTCCTAAAAAAAAGGTCTGCTGATAGTATGCTATTTTCTAACTTCAGTCCCATTTCTCTTCTTCCTGCTGATTCAAAAAGTTTAGAATCCAACATCAACCAACAACTATTGGAGTTTTTTGAAATTCTTAATTTGCCTCACCATCCTTAATCTGGTTTCATGCATGTCATAGCAGAGAAACTGTTCTGATAGAAATTATGGACTCCATTAAGCTGACACTGGACCCACATCTGAACGCTGCCTTAATTATTAGATCTATCATCAGCATTCAACACCGTTTCCCACAATATTTTGTTTGAACAATTGGAAGATTTCAGACCGGGTGGATCGGCCTTAAAGTGGTTTAGCTCTTTTTTGACTGATAGAGAGCAGTCTGTATGGATGAAACCTTATTTTTCCAGTGCACAAACTCTTAAGTGCAGAGTACTGCAAAGGTCAGCTTTAAGCCCCACTGTGTTTCATAACTATGGCCCTCATTATGACACTGGCGGTAAATCCCACTTACTGCCACACCGACAGCCGCCAACTTACTGCCATGGTGGCGGATATCCGTTCACCTTATTATGACACACACACACCAATACGATAGAATACAGCCAAGTACACAAATCCGCCAGACCAAAGGTCAGTGATAACCTAACGGTCCCAAAACCCACACCGCTACGCCAACAGAACAATGCCCATCACATTATGACACGCGAATCACAATTGCGGACATTAAACTGCGGTAAACCATTGGCTGTACATACCACCGCGCTCACAATGGACACCCACATACAAAACAATACTACTTTGGACAATTCAAACAGTACACACCTGACACCCATACACACACCACATCCACACCCCCACACCATTATAAAATATACACCCACATTACCCACAACCCCTTACAAATACAAATCATTGGCATGAGACTGACACCAAGACCACTGCGACAACTAGAGCCACACACTACTCACACCCATACACCCCTCACGCACTCCACATCACACACCCCAACACATTACCCAACACACCCTCACCAATACACATCACACAGCACCCATGGCACCACAAAGGCCCCCCCATTTCACTGAGGAGGAGTTAAGGGTCATGGTGGAGGAAATCCTCAGGTTAGAGCCACAGCTGTTTGGAGCACAGGTGCAGCAAATATCAATAGCCAGGAAGATGGAGCTATGGTGGAGAATCGTGGACAGGGTCAACGCCGTGGGACAGCACCAAAGAACAAGGGACGACATCAGGAAGAGGAGGAACGACATACAAGGGAAGGTACATTCCATAGTAGCAAGACACCAGCTCGCTATACAGAGGACTGGCGGTGGACCCCCACCTCCTCCCCCACAACTCACAGCATGGGAGGAGCTAATTTTGGCAATACTGCATCCTGAGGGCCTGGCCGGAGTCGGAGAAGGACTGGACTCTGGTAAGTCAACTTTCAACAATTATAACTGCCCATACCTGCATGCGATCCCATACCCTCACCCTCACTCCCATCACTCCACTCCATCCCACACACTCCACCATCACATTGCACTAATCCCAATCCCAAGCCATGCATGCCAAACCAATGCATGGACACCTCTCACAGCCCTGCATGGACGCTAATCACTAAAGCATGCACAGCATAGGGAAACTAACAATCCCTCACCACCAACATACACAAGCTAAAGCTGTCAGGACAGCACCAACCATAGAGGGGAAGCTAGGGATGTACAATATGTCATACACACGAAGCATAATACATCATTTACATCCCTACAGGTACCCCAGCCAATGTCACTGGAGAGGAGGTGCCATCAATATCCAATCCCCTAACAGAAGAGGCCTACAGTGGTGACAGTAACTCTGGTCTTCAGGATCTGGACAATCTACCTGGCCCATCAGGGACCACTGGACAGTCGGTCACCCAAGCCCAGTCACAGACCACCACAGAACCTCCCCCATCAGGAACCAACACCACAGCACCCACCCAGCGTACCCAAACCTCTGTCCCCAGGACACGTCAATCAGCAGTGTGTTCACCTGTACAGGGACCCCAGGCCACACCTAGCCCCCAAGACAATCAGGGACCTGGGGTCAGTGGCAGTGGGCACACGGTTCAGGGGACAGAGGCGCAGGCCAACAGGGAAACTGGGAGGATTGCTGTGCACCAGGGGGAGGACAGGAGCAGGGAACAGACTCTCCAGGAGGCGCTCTTTGAGATCCTGGGAGCCTATCAACATTCCCAGGACACGATGGGCCAGATCCTAGATAACATGCAGGAGAACAGGCCGCTGCAGGAGGGACAGCATCAGGTGATTAGGGAGGACTTGCATGCCATCAACAACACCCTGATCTCCATAGCAGGGGTGCTGGCAGACATGGCCAACATTATGAGGGAGGCAGTGTCACACCATCGGGTCCCTGCCACTAGCCAGCAATCTGAACAGCCTTACACTTCCGCTGCCGCTAGGGGCCAGGAGGCTCGGCCACAGGACCAACAGGCAACCAGCACCCATCCCCCCTGCAGAAAGTGAACCACCCTGCAAACATTCCCTGCGATCCAGACAGAATCCAGAGACACTTGCCAAGACCCCTGCCAGGAAATGAGACTCTCCTGATTGTCCCCCTTGTGACCCACTCAGTCACCTTGTCCACCTTGAACTGCCATTGCTCCCCCTCCTATGTCCCCTTGGACAATGCACCTGTGCTACGAACAGTCTGGTACAATACCATGGACTTTCCTCCATCATCACCCTATCCGATTGCACTTTCCGCTCCATATATTAGCACTACAATAAACACCCTTTGATAAAAATCGACTTTGAGTATGTCATGTATTTCAAATATGTATTGATTGAAACAGCTACAACCATTACAAATGAACAGTACATAGAATGAGCATAGCATCAATGGCCCGTAGCTGGCTATTGTGATCACACCAGGAGTATTTGTCAGATCACCAACATCTGCGAAATGAATAGCCAGAGGAACAGTAAGAGGGCATAGAAGTGGGAAATACCAGCATGCCAAAGCCACACAGAATACAACCAAAGACATTGAAATGTAAAGTTGCACTGTCTCACCTGTGTGCAATTGGAAGTACTGACGGATCACAGATGTTGTGTTGTCCACATCCTCATCCTCTGCCTCCTCATCCTCACTGTCCACAGGGTTCACTGCTGCCACAGGGGCATCTCCAGTCTCCTCCTCATGCAGAAAATGTACATGCTATCTGAGGGCCAGGTTGTGCAACATGCAGCATACTACGACTATCTGGCAGACCTTCTTGGGTGAGTAGCACAGGGATCCACCTGTCAGATGAAGGCACCAGAACCTGGCCTTCAGGAGGCTGAAGGTCCTTTCAATGATCCTTCTGGTTCGCTTATGTGCCTAATTATAACATTTGTCTGCCCTTGTCCTGGCATTCCTCACAGGGGTTAGCAGCCATGATAGGTTTGGGTAACCAGAGTCACCTGCAAATATTGAGGGACAACATTTAGCCACACACTATCCTATATGGCCAACACCATAGGCATACACCACTGGGTGGGAACCAGGGCTCACCTATTAGCCACACCCTGTGCCTCTGTAGTTGGGCCATCACATTTGGGATGCTGCTATTCCTCAGGACAAAGGCATAATGCACCGACCCAGGATACTTAGCATTGACGTGGGAGATGTACTGGTCCGCCAGGCACACCATCTGCACATTCATGGAGAGGAAACTCTTATGATTCCTGAACACCTTTTCATTCTGGCGGGGGGGGACTGCAATATGTGTTCTGTCAATCGCACCAATTATATTCAGGCTATGTCCCATTGCATAGAATCCGGCCTTCACAGTGGCCATATCCTCACCTTGGGGAATGCAATGTAGCTGCACATGTGTTTTATCAGGGCAGACAATACTCTTGTCAGCACTATTAAGAACATTGGCAGTGACATTCCTGCTGCCAAGCCCACTGTCACTTGGAAAGAACAAGTTGCCATGTAATGGAGAACTGATAGCACTTGCACAAGAGGGGGAATCACAGTTGGCTGACGGATAGCAGATATCAGGTCAGGCTCCACTTGGGCACACAGCTCTGTGATTGTGGCCATGTCCAGTCTATAGGTGAGGATAATGTGCCTGTCCTCCAGTGTAGCCAAGTCCACCAGGGGTCTGTACACTGGAGTATGTCTCCATCTCCTATTCATCCGCAGCGGTAGGTATCTAAGGGACAAAAGAGTGAGCAGGCTGTCACAAACTGAACAATGGAGCTACAACAGCAGTCCGCAATCTGCAAACATGTTATGGGACAGTGTAATTTGTGAAGTATGTGCCTATTTATCCTGTGACACAGCATTAATCCATAGGCCTGTCCCTCCCCCCTGAAATGGCATCTGCCTGTCCTGTGTGGAGCAACAGGTGGAAGTGAGGTAATGCTGCTAACGTGCACCGTGGCGGTAGGCGGTCGTGAACAGCCATGCAACTCCTCATTGGTTATAATTGGGCCCTATGGGGTACAGTATCCAATGGTGATCTATGCCGGTGGTGACTGTATGCACCGCCGCAGACGTGTCTGCCATTTGACATCATATTCATCACTTGTTTCCTGACCTTCTATAGGAGAGGACTGTTAGAAATGGGGTCTTTGGTTGACACTCAGGTTACCCCCTGTTCAAGCAAGGACCTTCACTCTAGTCAGGGTAAAAGAGAATCACCCTCAGCTAACCCCTGCCTGCCCTCTTAGTAGCTTGGCAGAGCAGTAGGCTTAACTTCAGAGTGATAGGTGTAAAGTATTTGTACCAGCACACACAGTAACTTAATGAAAACACTACAAAATGACACAACACAGGTTTAGAAAAATAGGAAATATTTATCTAAACAAAACAAGACCAAAATGACAAAAATCCACAATACACAAGTCAAGTTATCAATTAAAAATCAAAAAGAGTCTTTAAGTAGTTTTAAACACACACTAGCGCTGCTAGCGTGAAAATGTACCTGGTGCGCGTCAAAAATAACCCCACGCGGGTGGGTGTGCGTTGAAAAGGGCTTGCGGTGCGTCGATGTCGCTTGCGAGTGAGACCTTGCCTCGTTTCCCCCTTCTGTCGAGTCGGCTTGCGTCAGTTCTTTTCTCCACAGGAGAGCGATGCATCGATTCTATCCGCACACGGGTCCAGGTGGGCCTTTGCATTATTTTTACACGCACGCGATGGTTCACATCAGAAATTCTGCAGCACGATGATCTGAAAACCACGCAGCGTGGGGTGTGATCTCCCAACCTTCGCCAGCGATGCTGCGCGTTGTTTCTCCAGCCGCGGGCGTCGATTCTTCGGTCACGTTGAGGTGAGCATCGATTTCAGCTGTGAAGCCGGCGGCGCGTCGATTTTCCCGGAGGTTGCGTCGAAATTTTCCACGCACGGCGTCTGTGCGTCAATTTCTTCTCCTTGTTCTACCAACTTCTCCTTTCAGGGCCCCAGGATCTGGATGGGCACCACATGGCACAGTAGGGGTCTCTCCAGAGACTCCAGGTGCTGGCAGAGAGAAGTCTTTGCTGTCCCTGAGACTTCAAAAAACAGGAGGCAAGCTCTAAATCAAGCCCTTGGAGATTTCTTCTCATGATGGAAGGCACACAAAGTCCAGTCTTTGCCCTCTTACTCTGGCAGAAGCAGCAACTGCAGGATAGCTCCACAAAGCACAGTCACAGGCAGGGCAGCTCTTCTTCCTCAGCTATTCAGCTCTTCTCCAGGCAGAGGTTCCTCTTGGTTCCAGAAGTGTTTCTAAAGTCTGTGGTTTTGGATGCCCTTCTTATGCCCAATTTCTCCTTTGAAGTAGGCCTACTTCAAAGTAAGGTCTCTTTTGAATGTGAAGTTCTGCCTTGCCCAGGCCAGGCCCCAGACACTCACCAGGGGGTTGGAGACTGCATTGTGTGAGGACAGGCACAGCCCTTTCAGGTGTAAGTGACCACTCCTCCCCTCCCACCTAGCACAGATGGCTCATCAGGAAATGCAGACTACACCCCAGCTCCCTTTGTATCACTGTCTAGTGTTAGGTGCAACCAGCCCAACTGTCAAACTGACCCAGACAGGGAATCCACAAATAGGCAGAGTCACAGAAATGGTATAAGCAAGAAATGCTCACTTTCTAAAAGTGGCATTTTCAAACACACAATCTTAAAATCAACTTTACTAAAAGATGTATTTTTAAATTGTGAGCTCAGAGACCTCAAACTTCACATGTCCATCTGCCCCCAAAGGGAATCTACACTTTAATCAGATTTAAAGGTAGCCCCCATGTTAACCTATGAGAGGGACAGGCCTTGCAACAGTGAAAAACGAATTTAGCAATATTTCACTGTCAGGACATATAAAACACCTTACTATGGGGGTCATTCTGACCTCGGCGGTAAAAGGCTCTTACCGCCGGTCAGAAGACCGCCTTTCTACCGCCGCGGCCGCGGTAACCTGCCACGGTCATTCTGACCAACAACTGCCAAGCCGCCAAAAACCCGACATCCACGGAAGGCCGCCTCATCAGCGGGCAGCGATAAACTGGAGATGACCAAACCTCCATCGCCACGCCAACACAAACACGCCCATGCCATTACGACCCACAAATCCACGCGGCGGTCATTCAACCGCGGTATTCCATTGGCGGTACACACCGCCGCGGTCAAAATACACACCCAGCTCCAAAACCCAGCCACATTGGACAATTTGAAATACACACACCTGATACACATACAAACACCACCCCCACACATCCAAGCAACTATAAAACACACACCCACATCACCCACAAACCCCCACTAGTTGGAAATCGGAGAGAAGGCGAGAGAGAGAGCGAGCGAGCACAGCAATCGAAAACCCCAACACACACAGGAACCCAACATCATCAACCACACCACATCTACGCACACATCACCACACACCACCACTCACATCACCGCAAACACCACTCCACACCTCATCACACCACCCCATGGCACCCCAAAGACACCCCAGGTTTTCGGACCAAGAACTCCGGGTCATGGTGGAGGAAATCATAAGGGTAGAGCCCCAGCTCTTCGGCACACAGGTGCAACACACCACAATAGCCAGGAAGGCGGAGCTATGGCAGAGGATTGTCGACAGGGTCAAAGCTGTGGGACAGCATCCCAGAAACCGTGAAGACATCAGAAAGCGCTGGAACGACTTACGGGGGTAGGTACGGTCGATGGTCTCCAGACACAACATCGCTGTGCAGAGGACTGGCGGCGGACCACCACCCACCCCTCCCGAATTCACAGCATGGGAGCAAGAGGTCCTTAACATCCTGCATCCTGCGGGCCTCGCTGGAGTAGGCGGAGGAATGGACTCTGGTAAGTCTAGTCTCAACTACTCCCCCCCCCCAACCACCAGCATGCCAACCCACACCCCCACCCTCACCCCCAACCCCCCAGCACACAGCCTCCCTGCCAATGTCTCACCAGCACAACCCACACAACCCAAAACCAAACCCTGAATGCCAACACAAACCATGGACACCCATCACCTATGCATGACCACTGCACATACCCATCCCCCCCACAAACCACCCTCACAACTCCTGCCACAAGGGAATGCCAGCACTGGGGGACAAGGGCACCCACAAATCGCACACCATGGAACACACAGAAGCAATAACCATACTCTTTCACCCCTGCAGGGCCCGAACGCCAACACACCGGCCAGGAGGGTCCAGATATGTCCATCCCACCCCCAGAACAGGCCCGCTGTGAGGACAGCAGCTCTGTCGACCTGGAACCTGATGACCAGCCCGGACCATCGGGGACCTCTGGACAGTCGGTTCCCCACACACAGACACAGGCCACAGCAGACCTAACCCCCTCTGGGAATATCAGCACCGCTCCCACCCAGCGGGCCCATGCCTCTGTCTCCAGGACAGGTCAATCAGCGGTGTGTCCGCCACTACAGGGCACCCAGGCTGACCCAACACCCCAACAACAACAGGGACCTGGGGGCAGTGGTAGTGGGCACACCGTCCAGGGGACAGAGGCCCGGGGAAACAGGGCAACTGGGAGGGCTGCAGTGCGACAGGGGGGGAGGACAGGCCCAGGGAACCGACTCTCCAAGAGGCCCTCACCACCATCATGGGAGCATACCACCGCTCCCAGGAGACGATGGCGACGGTAATGGCCAGGTTCCAGGAGATCCAGGCACAGCAGGAGGAACGGTACATGGGGTACAGAGAGGAGCTCAGGAACATCGTCCAGGCCCTGAACCTAATAGTCACCACATTGCGGGACCATGCGGCACCCCAAAGGGCCCCTGTCACCAGCCCGGACTAGGAACAGCCTACCACCTCCGCCGGCGCTAGTGGACAGGAGGCTCCCACACAACGACGGGCCACCAGAACCCCACCTCCTGCTGAAGATCAACCACCCCGCAAGAGGAGCCTGAGATCACAAAGGAAGACAGAGTAGGATGCCAAGACCCCCGCCAGCCTAAGATCCCCCCGGATGTCATTCCACTGTCCCACATCGTCACCCTGTCCAACCTTGAACTGCCCCTGCTCCATCCTTCCACAGGCATATGGACAATGCACCTGTATGACCGAGAACTGGACTCTGCCATGGACATCACTCCACCCCCACCCATCACCGTTTTACTATCATGGACCTATATGTAGCACTTTAAATAAATCACTTATTGCACTTAAAACACTCAGGAGTCTGCTTGTATTCTTAACAAATGTATTACACATAACGGTTAAAAAATGTACAGTTACATTGTGATGACAACATACCAATGTCAATTTGCTTTACTCCATGGCCGAACAAACCAGAAGTCACGCAGTGGGTCATACAGCTCTGAAAAGCCAAGGGAAAGTCACAATTCAGTTGAAAGGAACTGGGGGGAAACACAGAAAGTAGAGATGCAGGAGGCCAGAAGGAAATGTAAAATGCCGTGGGGGATTCTTACCTGGGTGCTACTGAAAATACTGTTGTATGACCGTGTCCCTGTTGTCCGTGTCGTCCCCGTGCAATAAGTGATTTATTTAAAGTGCTACATATAGGTCCATGATAGTAAAACGGTGATGGGTGGGGGTGGAGTGATGTCCATGGCAGAGTCCAGTTCTCGGTCGTACAGGTGCATTGTCCATATGCCTGTGGAAGGATGGAGCAGGGGCAGTTCAAGGTTGGACAGGGTGACGATGTGGGACAGTGGAATGATATCCGGGGGGATCTTAGGCTGGCGGGGGTCTTGGCATCCTACTCTGTCTTCCATGTGCAGGCTCCACAGCTGCTACAACACCACCATCTGGACCATCCTCCTGCAGAAAAGGCACCTGGCGTCGCAATGCAAGATTGTGAAGCATACAGCAGGCCACGATGATCTGGCACACCTTCTTGGGTGAGTACATTAGGGATCCCCCTGTCATATGCAGGCACCTAAACCTGGCCTTCAGGAGGCCGAAGGTCCTTTCTATGATCCTCCTAGATCGCCCATGGGCCTCATTGTACCGTTCCTCTGCCCTGGTCCGGGGATTCCTCACTGGGGTCAGTAGCCAAGGCAGGTTGGGGTAACCAGAGTCACCTATTAGCCACACACGGTGTCTCTGTAGCTGTTCCATCACATAGGGGATGCTGCTATTTCGCATAACATACGCGTCATGCACTGACCCAGGGAACATGGCATTTACATGGGAGATGTACTGGTCAGCCAAACAGACCACCTGGACATTCATTGAATGGTAACTTTTCCTGTTTCTGTACACCTGCTCATCGTCTTTTGGGGGTACTAAGGCCACATGGGTCCCATCAATGGCACCAATGATGTTGGGGATATGTCCAAGGGCATAGAAGTCAGCCTTCGCAGTGGCCAAATCACCCTCCTCAGGGAAAATAATGTAGCTCCGCATGTATTTCGTCAGGGCAGACAACACTCTGGACAAAATCTTAGAAAACATAGGCTGAGACATCCCTGATGACATGGCCACTGTTGTCTGAAAAGACCCACTTGCCAAAAAATGGAGGACTGACAGAACCTGCACCAGAGGAGGAATTCCTGTGGGTTGGCGGATGGGGGACATCAGTGCTGGCTCCAGCTGGGCACTCAGTTCATGTATAGTGGCTCGGTCAAGTCGGTAGTGAAGTATTATATGACGTTCCTCCATTGTCGACAGGTCCACCAGCGGTCGGTACACGGGAGGATTCATCCTTCTCCTCGCAAGTCCCAGCGGACGGTGCCTAGGAAGGACAACATGGAGCACAGAGTCAAGCAACCCACAGGTACGTAACTACAGCTTGCACAGTACACGATTGTCAATGCATTGAATGGCTTGTATGAGTGGCAATGCAAGGCCTAGGCCTGTGTGACGCAGTAGTAATTAAGCCCTGTGGTCCCTTGTAATGGCGGCTGCCTGACCTGAGAAGTGTGACAGTGGGATGTGAGGTCAATGCGCTGGCGTGACACACCATGGCGGTCGAAGACCGCGGCGCAAAGCCGCATTGGTTAACATCGAGCCCTATGGGTTTCACGAGCCAATGACTAGCTGCGCCGGCGGTCGAGGAACGCACCGCGGCGGTACGCGCCGCGGCGGCCGTGACCGCCATTTCTATCTGGTTAATCACTCGAGACCTGATCATCCACAGGAGAGGACCTATACTGCAAGTGCTGCTGTGACCTCGGTCTGGGAGATACAATGGCTGCTGCGACTGGGGAAAGGGCCCCTGCCTTCACTACAGAAGAGTTGGAGAATCTTGTGGATGGGGTCCTGCCCCAGTATGCGCGACTCTACGGTCCTCCAGACCAACAGGTAAGTACACTGTGTGCACGTTGAATGGGCTATGCCTGGGTTGTGTATGGTGGATGTAAGATGGTGGGGTGGGGGGACAATGACGAGTGCAAGGCACGACAGATGAGAGCATGTGCCACATGGCAAGGTTGGGGAGGGGGGGACAATCGCATCTATCATGCGGAAAATTGATGATATTTCAATTTCCACCCTACATGTCAAATAGGTCAGCGCCCATCAGAAGATCGACATTTGGCGTGCCATCGCCAAGGAAGTCCGGACCCTGGGGGTCCACAACAGACGGGGCACCCACTGCCGCAATAGGTGGGAGGGGTGCCAGTCGTACCCTGACCCCCCTGATGTCCCGGATCCTGGCGGTGGCCTACCCCGATTTGGATGGGCGCGTGACGACATCACAGCAGACACAAGGGGGTGAGTACCAGCACATTCAGCTATCTTTACGCGCAGTGGAGGTGCCTGGGTGGGGGAGGAGGGCTGTGGGTGACATTAGGCCAGAGCGCTTTCTGTATTGTATTCCTCTCCTTTAGCCATGTCCCTGTGCCCCCGCCCCCCACCTCTGTACGGTGACAGGTACAGCTAGCCATGGTCCTGCATCACCCATGTGCGCGTTTGTTGTCCCTAGACCTGTTGGCCCAGTCACAAGTACTCAGTAGTGTACCCCGATTGCGCGGCTTATTGCATGAGGCTCCTGTGTCTGTCCTCTCCGCCAACGGTGTTGACAATGAATGAACTCAACCTTTTATTATGTCTCCCCCCACCCTTTTTCTTTATCTTCTTGTGCATGTGTGCTTCAGCATCATCAGGCGGAGGAGACTTGGCACCGGAGCACGAGGGAGCTGCGACTCACAAGGCCCCGGTGGGCCATGGCACAGACACCGAGGCCACCAGTGATACGGAGGGCGAGGGGAGCTTCACAACGGGGAGCGTTGGTGAAACCAGCGACACCGACACGTCCTCGGATGGGAGTTCCCTAGCGGTGGCGGCAACATCCGTGCCCCCGCTCTACAGGTACAGCCGCCACCCAGCGCACCAGCTCCGCCCTCCCAGCAGCCCCTCAGCCTACGCTCCGTGCCCGCTCACCCAAGAAGGCGGGCATCTCCTTCGCCCCAGGCACCTCAGCCCCTGCCCCTGTTACCCCTGCTGCTCTCAGTGAGGAGGTCATTGACCTCTTGAGGACCATCATTGTTGGGCAGACTACCCTTTTGAATGCCATCCAGGGGGTAGAGAGGGAGGTGCATCGTAGCAATGCATACCTGGAGGGCATTCATTCGGGTCAGTCTGCCCATCAACGATCGTTCAATTCTCTGGCCTCAGCACTGACAGCAGCCATTGTCCCTGTTTCCAGCCTCCCTCTTCTAACTGCCTCCAGCCTGTCTCTGTCTCCTGTTCCTCTGCCTATCCCATCCACACCATCAGACCAGCCTGCACACACCTCAACACCCAAGGGCAGCTCATCCAGACATAAGCACCACAGATCACACAAACATTCACCCAAGCAACACCCAGATGCAGACATGCCAACAGCCACTACCACCTCTGTGTCCCCCACCTCCTTGTCTCCCTCCTCCCTCCCTGTGACGTCTACACTCACACCTGCATGCACACCACCAACAGCCAGTACACCCATCACCAGCACACCCTCCAGTACAGTCCGCACACGTGCAGTCACCACCCCCACTGCCATTTACACGTCCCCTGTGTCCTCTCCCACTGTGTCTGTCACCCCCTCTTCCAAGACACACAAACGCAGGCAGCCACCCACCCAACAGCCAACCACCTCACGACAGCCTGCAGCCCATGCACCTTCACCCAAGGACAGCACACCTGACTCTCCTACAACCACCTCCTCTTCCTCCACTCCCATAACCACTGCACCTACCGTTTACCTTGGTCCTAAAAAGTTTTACCTCTCCAATCTTTACCTCTTTCCCTCACCTGACCCACCCCCTCCATCTGCTAAGAGTCCCAAGAGCACCTCAGCCACCACCAGCCCGGGTTCACGTGTCAGCGTAGTCCATGGATTTTGGAGTCCCCCCTTTGCCAGCAGTGAGACATCGGTCAGCAGCAAGGGGACAGCCAGCCCCCCCCCCTGGAAAGAGGACCCGGAAAGTGAGGGGCCGCCGCGGGAGCAGTGCCACGGCTGCCCCCAAGGACCAAAGTTCGGACGCTTCACCTGCCACAACATCCAGGGGAGGCAAGGCCCAGAGAGCCACAGCGAAGGAGGGCAAGGGCAGCAGGGCGGAGAAGTCAGGCAGCAGGAGCGCGGACCAGGAGGGCCCCACAAGCCCCATCCCGGGTGTGAGGGAGGACACCCAAGGGCCCAGGACACCGTCACCGAAGGGTCCAGCAACTGTACGGTCGGAGGGCGACTGAGCAGGGAGTCCTGCCCAGGTCTGACTCCCTGGAATTACAGGACAAGCACCGCTGAAGAGGGCCCCGCCGTGCAGAAAGGCAACGCTGAAGAGGGCCCCGCCGTCCAGAAAGGCACCGCTGAAGAGGGCCCCGCCGTGCAGAAAGGCACCGCTGAAGAGGGCTCCGCCGTGCAGAAAGGCACCGCTGAAGAGGGCCCCGCCGTCCAGAAAGGCAACGCTGACGAGGGCCCCGCCGTCCAGAAAGGCACCGCTGAAGAGGGCCCTGCCGTGCAGAAAGGTACCGCTGAAGAGGGCCCCGCCGTGCAGGAAGGCACCGCTGAAGAGGGCCCCGCCAAGACAGGCCCCGCTCCGCTGGGCCCTTCCTGTCAAGCACCGCTCCGCTGGGCCCCGCCGTCTCAAGCACCGCTCCGCTGGGCCCCGCCATCTCAAGCACCGCTCCGCTGGGCCCTTCCTGTCAAGCACCGCTCCGCTGGGCCCCGCCGTCTCAAGCACCGCTCCGCTGGGCCCCACCGTCTCAAGCACCGCTCCGCTGGGCCCTTCCTGTCAAGCACCGCTCCGCTGGGCCCTGCCGTCTCAAGCACCGCTCCGCTGGGCCCTTCCTGTCAAGCACCGCTCCGCTGGGCCCTTCCTGTCAAGCACCGCTCCGCTGGGCCCTTCCTGTCAAGCACTGCTCCGCTGGGCCCTTCCTGTCGAGCACCGCTCCGCTGGGCCCCGCCGTCTCAAGCACCGCTCCGCTGGGCCCTTCCTGTCAAGCACTGCTCCGCTGGGCCCCGCCGTCTCAAGCACTGCTCCGCTGGGCACTTCCTGTCAAGCACCGCTCCGCTGGGCCCTTCCTGTCAAGCACCGCTCCACTGGGCCCCGCCGTCTCAAGCACCGCTCCGCTGGGCCCTTCCTGTCAAGCACCGCTCCGCTGGGCCCCGCCATCTCAAGCACCGCTCCGCTGGGCCCCGCCGTCTCAAGCACCGCTGGCCCAATGACTGTGCCGGTTCTGTGTCGTGCTAATGTTCACACTGCACTCGGGCCACCCTGCCTCCCCCATTGCCTGTGGAGACTGTTATCCACTTGATGGACTGTGACTTTGCACTCCCCTGGATATGACAGTGGGCAAGCCACCCACTGTAGAGACTTGAGAGACTGTGGCTTTGCACTCCCCAGGATATGACAGTGGGCAAGCCACCCACTGTAGAGACTTGAGAGACTGTGGCTTTGAACTCCCCAGGATTGAACAGTGGGCATTGTGGCCCCTTCTTGGATCTGGCGTCGTGGACTCATGTGGCTGTGGTGCCCCCCCTTCCCTTCCCCCTGAGGTGCCTGTAGTTTTGTCATCTGATGCCCCTGCAGTGTTCTCTCCAACGGACTCAGGTCTCCTGTGTGGGCTTTGCCCATGTGTTGATACACTTTGGCCCACGGACATTTGCAATTTCTGTGACTGTGCGGGACTTTCTGCCTCTATTTCTCGGTCACGCAATGTTTACATTTGACATTTTTTGCTTCATTTTCCTATTTTACCATGTCTTCAATGAACCTATTTTTTACATAAATGTTGTTTCTCACTTTAATCATATCTTTTCGTTATTCCGGGGGGTTTGGGTGGGGTCACTTTGACTTGGTGCTCTGCATTGGTGTGTAGATAGTTGGGGGGTGGGTGTGATGCGTATGTGTGTGCCCGTAACCATTCCTCCTCCCCCCCTCCCCTGTGTCGTAGGTGCGGTACTCACCGTTGTCGTCTGCGCCGGAGTTCGTACTCGTGGTAGATGAGTAGGTAGACGAGAGCGGGTAGGATGTGTAATTCGGGTTCCATGCTGTCCTCCTTCCTCGTGGAGTGTGTAGAGGTGAGCGTTTTCCCGTTCGTAGTCTGTTTCCGCCGTGTTTTTATCGGCGGGCCTCCCGCCCCGGAAAAGGTGGCGGATTGGTGAGTCGTGATAGGGTGGGCGGTACATTGTCTGCCGCCTGCCTGTTGGCGGTGACCGCCGCGCTGTTTGTCTGTCCCGCCGTGGCGGTCGGAGTGTTAAAATGGCGGGCTCTGTTGGTGGTTCCCGCCAGGGTCAGAATTCCATTTTTTTAACTGCCAGCCTGTTGGCGGGTTGGCCGCCGCTTTATCACCGACCGCCAGGGTCAGAATGACCCCCTATATGTCCTACCTTAACCATACACTGCACCCTGCCCTTGGGGCTACCTAGGGCCTACCTTAGGGGTCCCTTACATGTAAGAAAAGGGAAGGTTTAGGCCTGGCAAGTGGGTACACTTGCCAAGTCGAATTTACAGTTAAAACTGCACACTCAGACACTGCAGTGGCAGGTCTGAGACATGATTACAGAGCTACTCATGTGGGTGGCACAACTAGTGCTGCAGGTCCACTAGTAGCATTTGATTTACAGGCCCTGGCACCTCTAGTGCACTTTACTAGTGACTTACTAGTAAATCAAATATGCCAATCATGGATAAACCAATTACATACAATTTACACAGAGAGCATATGCACTTTAGCACTGGTTAGCAGTGGTAAAGTGCTCAGAGTTCAAAAGCCAACAGCAACAGGTCAGAACAAATAGGAGACAGGAAGCAAAAAGATTGGGGATGACCCTACATAAGCAAAAAAGTCCAACAAGTACCTACACTGCATGTGCTGCGGTGACCTGTGTCTGGAACCTACCATGGCCTGTGTGACTGGAGAAAGGGCCCCAGCTTTCACTTCTGAGGAATTGGAGAGACTGGTGGATGGGGTCCTACCCCAGTACGGACTGCTGTATGGACCTCCAGACGAACAGGTGAGTACACTGTGGGCACGATGCATGTCCCATGAATGCATGGAGTTGTGTGTGAAGGCATTGTGTAAGGGGGGTGGGTGGATGTCCTCTTGGTGGTGTACATGTTGTGTGCTGGGCTATGTGTGTGCCAATGGTGATGGAAACGGGTATGGTGGGCAATTTTTGTTTCTGGCTGGACTGTTTGTCTTATGGTGTTCTCCTGACTGTATTGCCTCTGCAGGTAAGCGTTCATTAAAAGAAGGGTATATGGCATGCCATTGCCAAGGAGGTGCGGACCCTGGGGGTCTATGGCAGGAGGAGCACCCCCTGTTGAAAACAGTGGGAGGACCTGAGATGCTGGACACGGAAGACCGCGGAGGCCCAGCTGGGGATGGCCTCCCAACAAGAAAGGGGTGCCTGTCGGACCCTGACCCCCCTGACGTCCCACAGACTGGCAGTGGCCTATCCTGAGGTGGATGGGCGCTTGAGGGCATCACAGCAGCCACAAGGGTGTGAGTACAGTGCCCATCATTGAAGCTCACGGCTGGAGAGGTGGTATCCGAGTGGTGGTTGTGTGTCAGTGGGTGTCCCTAGGCCAGTCCAGACATAGCAGCGTAGGTCCTGTGTTGGCTGAGGGTCTGAAGCGGAACTACTGCTTACCTAGCTTGTTAGCATTCACTACTGGTCAGGGCTGCATGGTTCCCAGGTGTGCTGCAGTTGTGGTGTGTACCCCTCCTCATTCCTTGTTGAGTAACCATTTCACTGGTAGTGCAATGCATAGTGTGTAGGGCATCTGTTCCCTCTGTGTGAGGGTGCTGTGTACGCCAAATGTGGTGTTGATGCAGTCATTGACCCAGTGTATCCTTTGTCTCTCTCCCCCCTTTCTTGTTTTCTCATCCTGTCCTTATGTGCATTAGCATCATCTGGCGGAGGAGCAGAGGCACCAGCGACAGAGGGAGCTGCATCCCACAGGATCCTGGAGGCAGAGTCCACCGACGCTGAGGGCACCAGTGGGATGGAGGGTGAGGGGAGCACCATTGCGGAGACTGGAGGGGACAACACAGACTCAGATACCTCCTCCGATGGGAGCTCCCTGGTGGTGGCGGACACCTCTGTGACCACCCCAGCTGCAGGTACAGCCTCCACCCCCGTATCAGCGCCTCCCTCCCAGCAGCCCCTCAGCGAGTTGCCCGGGCCCGCTCACCAAGGAGGGTAGGCATCTCCTTTGCCCCAGGCACCTCAGGCCCTGCCCCAGTGAGCCCTGCTGGCCTGAGTGAGGAGGCTATTGACCTCCTGAGAGCCATCTCTGTAGGGCAGTCAACCATTGTGAATGCCATCCAGGGGCTGACAGCCCAGATGCAGCAATCTAATGCATTCCTGGAGGGCATTCACGGTGGATTGGCTGCCCAACAGAGATCGATTCAGGCTCTGGCCTCCTCTCTGATGGCAGCCATTGTCCCTGTTTCAACCGTCCCCCTCTAACTTCCACTTCCCAGTCCCATTCTCCTCCACCCCAACCCATCCCAAGCACACAGCCAGACGACCATGCACACAAGACAACACCCAAGAGTGTCACAGGCAAACACAAGCACCGCATTTCATCCCACAGGCACTCACACAAACACCATCCAGTTGCAGACCCAATAACATCCACTATTTCCGCTGTCTCCCCCTCCTCCTCCTCCTCCACCTCCCACCGAGTTACTTCCACACTCAGACCTGCATGCACTACATCATCGTCCACTACCAGCATCATCACCACACCAAGTAGAATACACACCTCACTGGCAGACACCTCCACAACATCCATGCACATGTCCCATGTGTCCTCTCCCACTGTGACTGTTCCCCCCTAAAGTACACAAACACAAGCACTCAGACACCCAACAGCCATCCACCTCACAACAGCATACAGCCCATGCACCTGCACTCAAATCCACCAGACAAACACCTCCAACAACCACTCCCTCATCCTCCACTTCCATTACTTCTCCCTCTCCCCGCCCCAATGTCCCTAAAAAGCTTTTCCTTTCCCAGATTGACCTCTTCCCTAACCCTCCCCACCATCCTGCACATGTGGCCAGGGTAGCAAGGACCCAGCCAAGCACCTCAGCCAAACAGTCCACGGGCCCAGTGTTAGCAGCACCTACTCGTGGTGGAAAGGATTCTGGGCCACAAATACTGAAAGGAAAGGAGCCTGCACCAGCCACAAAGAAGGAGAAGCAGCCTGCACCAGCCACAAAGAAAGGGAAGGAGCCTGCACCAGCCACAAAGAAGAGGAAGAGCCTGCACCAGCAGCTGTCACGGAGCCCCCACCACCAGCCATGGTTGTGCAGCCATCAGAGAGTGCAGGGGCTGAGCAGGAGCCTCCCACAACCACCACCACAGTGCAGCCATCGGAGGGTGCAGGGTCTGAGCAGGATCCTCCCACAACCACACCACAGTGGTGCCATCATCATGCCGGCGGACGCCATATAGTCCAGACTCCATGGCCTGCTGTGCGGCCTGCCCCCAACCAGAACCAGTGGGGTTTTCACCCACTCAAGAGACTGTGACCTTGTACTCCCCAGGACCAAGCGCAGGGCATGTTCCCCCCTCCAGAACCAGTGGGGTATTCACCCACTCCAGAGACTGTGACCTGGCACTCCCCAGGACCAAGCACAGGGCATGTTCCTCCCTCCAGATTCAGTGGTCTTGTTTCCGCATCCGTCTGAGGTGTCCCTCCTCCCCCTGAGGTGCCTACGTAATTGCCAACTGATGCCCCTGCAGTGTTCTCTACGTATTTAGGCAGGAATTGAGTGGGGCCTTGGACTTTGCCCTGTGGCCATGTGGGCCCTGTGAACTATGGACTGGGCAGTGTCCTTTTTTTGTACATTTGTACATATCTGTTGTATTGCCACATCGACTTAATATTTTTTATGTTGATATTAATACAATCACTTTAGTCAATTCCTGTTGTCCTTGCATTATTCTGCTAATTATCGGGGACAAATTGATTTTCTTGTGCATCTTATTGTGTGGGGTGTGTGTTGTGCATGTGTGTGTCACTCTCGTTTTCCTCCCTCTCTCCCTTGTGTGCTAGGTGGCTGTACTCACCGTCATCGTCTTCAACAGCGTTGGTGTTCTAGGAGGAGCATGACTTAGAAAATCATTGGAAAAACATGCAGTTAGGGTTCCTTGGTGGCGTACTTCTTCCCTGTGTCTCCAATGGTGAATCCTTTCTCTTCTGTGCTCTGTTTCTGCCAGGCTTTTGATGACGTTAGTACCGCACTGGAAAAGGTGGCGGATTGTAGGGTTTTAATATGGTGAGCAGTACTTTGTCTTCCGCCTGGCTGTAGGCGGCTTCCGCCGTGGTGACTGTTGTTTCCTCCCTGGCGGTCATTGTGGTACATTGGCTGTCTTTCAGAGATATCACCGCCATGGTCATAATTTGGTGGTAGTTACCGCCAGCCTGTTGGCGGTATTACCTCCACTTTATCACCCACCACCAGGGTCGTAATGAGGGCCTATGTGTCTCCACTAACATTTTTAGTAGATTCCTATGGCATCAAGATTATTTCTTATGCTGATGATACCCAGATTCTATTCTTGTATGAGTGAGCCTTAGATTCAGCTAGAGAATCATTTTCTGCAAGTATGAATATGGTCATTAGTTGGTTAAAAGCAAATAATGTGCAATGCAATCAAAATAAGAAGAGACTCCTTGTTTTTGGACACATCCATTGCCAGGTTGGTCTGGACTAGGGATGGCCCTGCCTCTTTGACACCTATTGGAACAGAGAGAAATCTTGGAGTTGTATCTGATGATCTGCTCATTTTTAAGAGTCAAATTTCGTCAGTTGTAAAAGTGTGTTTCTGGTTAATGAAGGCTTTGAAAAAAAAATGATTTTTTTTACCGTGGAAAGCTCAGAAAATTGTCGTTCAAGCATCCATTTTATCTAGACTGGATTATTCCAATGTTTTATATTGGGGCCTTCCAGCTTTCTTTATTCAACCACTGCAAGTAGGGCAGAATTAGGCAGCGCACCTCTCATTCAATCTTTCTAGGTGCACTTCTATATCTCCATAATTAAAACATCTCCACTGGTTACCGATCATTAAAATAATTACTTTCAAAACTTTACTGCTTGCCCACCAAGCCCTACACAGAGCAGGGCCACACTATCTGAAAAGGAAAATCCATCTTTATTCCTCTGGGAGGGTTCTCTAATTGGGAAAGGCTCGACTGAGAGAGGACCCATGCTTTAAAAGAACTAGGCATGGTGGCTCATCCCACTCAGTGTGTGTGGCCTCGATTCGGAACCATGTAACTGTGCATCTCACAAACGTGTCAAACTAGGCATTCTTTCGTAAACAACTGAAAAGATAACTCTGCAGCCTCTAATGCTTTCATTTTAACTGTACTCACTTTAGTGTCAGGACACTTTCTGAATAGCTGTGCTCTATATAAATCTCATCATTCATTTATTGAAATCTACTAAATACATAAAATAATTGCTGCTGACCTTTGAGGGCCCACGTTGACCCTATTTTAGGCAGGCAAAAAGAAACAAATGAATTAAATAGTTGCTAGTGCACCTCCCGGATCCATTGGAACTCTATGTGGGAAGCAGGGGGAGACAAGTAAAACCTGAATAAATAAATTAAATCATTGCTGATGCCTCTCCAGGGACCATGGGGGATTTAATGGAAGTTAATGAAGGAAGGCAAAAATTTAATAAATAAGTAAAACACAACTACTAAGTCAGCCACTGTAGCAAGGTGGCAGTATTATGTGTTTTGACTTGGGGTCTTACCATGTAATACTGACACGTTACCCAGAAGTGGACCTTCAATTCACATCAGTAAAAGGTAGCTCGGTACTGGTAGAGTGGCAAGGAGTAGTCAGGCTACTTAGAAGAATATGTCTTAAACATTTCACAACACCAACATGCACGATAAGTAATAGACATGACTCGAAGGAAATCCAACACTAGTTTATAAAAATAAATGTTATTTTTATATTAATTTAGATGCCAAAACTAAGTTGATATGTTACAGATAACCAGAGTTATAAATTTTAAAGTATTAAATAAATCAGTACTTTGCGGACCTTTCAAACTCTATAATTGATGTCAACAGGAGAAAGCACAGTATGCAATCAGTCACTTGTGCTGTGAGTTCTGTGGAACCCACCTGGGGTTAAGGTCTTGCAGTTCCCTAGACCAAGTCTCAACAGACAGTATTTCATTACCTTATCCAGGGAGTCAGGGTGCAGAGGTGCCCTGTCTGTCCTTCTGCTGACGGGATCTGCAGGCGTTGTCAAAATTGCAGCACTTGACAAAAACACACTAGAAGGTGGATCTACACTCTACGCTCAGAGAATAGAGAACTTTGGGGTCCCAGGACCTGGATCCACAGCTGGAACTTCACTACCACATCTAGCAGCTCCGGGTGCAGAGGTAGCCTTGGAACTGTCAATCACAGTAAGGTCCCGTCAAAGATGCTTTGCCACGTGGTCGAAGTCACCTTCTTCAGGATGCAGGATCTCAGCAGTGGGGTCATTGCCAATGTCAGTCACTATTGCTGGATGTTGCTCTGGAGTCGGTGATGTCCAGGAAGGGGTCGATTACTGGGCTGGTGACTGACAAGCCTTGACAGAGACAAATATAATCCATGAGTACTTTGGTAGCTGGAGGTCGACAGAAGTGGTGTTGCGAGCAGAAACTTGGTGTGAGCCTCATTACAACTCCTGGGATGCAGTTCACTGACTTTCTTTGGGCTCGCTGAAGAGGGGACCAATGGGTTGCACTTCTTGAGACACAGCACAACAATTCTTCTACAGGTTGCAGGTAACTAGTTTCACCAGTCAGGGGAGTCTGGCTCAGTTTCTGGCATCCACTGTGGTCCTTCTTGCTGGGAGCAACAAGCTTTTTCCATGGGCACACGTCGACATGCAGTTCTAGTATATGATCTCCTCAGGGCACTTAAGTGTCCTATCTTTGCGCTACAGCCCAAAGTATTTTTGTCGGCGATGGCATCTTCTCTGTGCCTCTTCTTGGATTTAAAGTCAGAACTGAGGTACTAGTGCCAGGGAAGCTCCTTAAAACCTAGTTTAAGGGGCATTAATAGTGTGGGGGTCAGTGGCCAATGGGCTCCTGGTGCCTGCTGCTTGTCTAACCCAGCAGTGTTGACTTCCTCCGGGAGTATGTAACTTTTCTACTGAGAAACCAATCATTTAGGATTTGCCAAGATGACAGACCCCTTTCTTGACTGTGCAGATCTCCTAGCCCACCTTAGAGGTGTGGCTAGAGGTTTCAGGGTGTATGCCTCCTCAAGACCTAATTTTTCCACCTGTTGGCTTGGACAGGGTGGGAAGAGCTTTGTCCTCAAGTGGGGAACAAGAGATCACGTATCAAGGGCGGTGAAAAGACTTTGAGGCTCACCGCCTTGATTACTGTATACACTATCTATTCTGGGACGGAGGAAGTGTGACCTCCTTCCTGCCCAAGTCCCTTGTCTCCGTCCTAGGGAAGTGCTAGCACAACCAGCGGGAGGTCTGATTCCTATCTTGGTGGCAAATACTCAGAGAAGCCGCCAAGGCAAGAGAAAGCTGGTAAACTTGGTGGCCATCCTCTGTGGACACCACCTGTGTACTTGGTAGGTATACCTGGTACAAGAATTTTGTTTAGGGTATAAAAACCTCTTTGACACTGAACATGGGGGAATTCGGTCAGACCATCATGGAGCTGAACATCTGGGGTTTTCCATCCAATGTTATCCTACTGACTGCCGTCCACGTGCAATAGCATTAAGTTTGAAATGCTATCACAGGGCCACATATGCACTAGCATCGATAGCCACACACATAACACAGTGCACCCTGCCTCCTGGGCTGTAGGAGGCCTGCCTTAGGGGTGTCTGACTTGTGCCAAGCACAGTGAAGAAACTCTGCCTGCATCTGGCATGGGCAGAGTCGAACTCGAGAAGGCAAGCTGCTCTTGCAGGCTGACATGAAAGCTCTGCAGGCTTTGCTTTTACTCAGTTCAAGCAGGGTGGTACAATCAATGCTGTAGCCTTGTGACCCTTTACCATCCCTACCTGGGTACCACTGGTACCATTTACTAGGGCCTTACAGGGGTGGTAAAGACCTTGCCAATTGGATTTACCAAATCACAGTACTATTTAAAGGAATGAGCACTGCCACTGGGGGCTGTTTAGCAGGCCTCAGTGCACTTTCAGATTAAAAACAACATCATCAAGCAGCAAAAAGTGGGGCACGACCATCTAAAAAGGAGACCTTACAACAGCCACAAGCACAAATACATATAGCAACAAAAAAAATTATAGACATCAGTTATTAATGTTCCTAGAAAATGGCTCTTAAAAGTGAAATAAATGGATTGAAACACACATTGGATACACAAAATGGTGGTGGTAGACAGCTCATCCATCACATAACTACTGAAGATGGAGGCATTGAAAACAAAGACAGTATGGCCACCACACTTAGGGGCATAGTTATAATTGTTTTACACCGAATTTGCATCTTTTTTAATGCAAATGCGGTGAAAACTAACTCCATATTTATACTTTGACGCTAGACCCGTCTAGCGCCAAAATTATGGAGCTAAAGACATTTTTGGGATGTGGAAACCTACTTTGCGTCAATGAGCTGCAAAGTAGGTGTTCCTGTGCAAAAAATGACTCTATGGCCTTTGCGCCATATTTATCACCCGTGCTAAAATCACGCACGGGAGGGAGGAGGAGTCAAAAAATGGTGCAAAGCTTGCTTTGCACCATTTGTTAAGCCCTGGGTTAGGGCAGGCGTTAGGGAACCTGTGGGCCTATTTCCATAGTGGAACATCATGGAATAAGTCTACAGGTGCCCGCCCCAGGGACACTCCCACCCACACCAGAGGGACAGCGGAGGATGGGTGACCCCAACCAAGGTAAGTATAGGTAAGTGCAGGTAAGTATTTCTTTCTTAAACTGCCTTTGGAGCCCTAAAATGGGCCACCCTACATGGCACTGGGTGAAATGGCCATGCCCAGGGGACCCTGGGCCCCCGTGCTGGCCATTGGCGTGGAGGGCATGACTCCTGCTTTTTCTAAGACAAGAGTCATGTGGTATGGATGGTTTTGCGTCAGAAAATGACTCTAGGCAGGTTAGAGAATTTTTTTGTTTTACTCTAACCTGCCTAACGCGAATTTTTGGTGCAAAACCCCCTTCTTTCATACCGCCAGCCCCACCTGACAGATCATTTTTTGTGGCGCTAGCCTACCCTTTGCACCGGCTTGCACCATTCCATAAATATGGTGCCCGGCTGGTGCACAGAAATAGTGCAAGCCAGTGCTAAGGGTAGGCTAGCGACACAAAAAATGTTACTAACGGTACTAATGCAGTTTTGCACCAAAAAGTATAAATCGGGGCCTTAATGGCTCCACAAAAAGGTGGTCACTGCATGGCCAGGAAAGAAGGAGGCATAGATAACAAAGACTGAAGGTAGCCTCCTACAAACCCACACACTGGCTACACAAAATGACCATTGGCCCCTGTCCAGCAAAGAAAGAGGCATGGAGAACAAAGACCATGATTGCTTTTATGTGCTTGGAGCACCCCCTAAGAAAACATCTTGTAACATTGCTAGGAAAAGATACCACAGATTTATATTTAACATCATTGTTTTTTTGGTGGCAAATCCATCCCCAAAAACAGATAAAAACAATATGAAGAATGTACAATATAAAATATAAAAGTTACTCAATAATTCAGTTGAATAATACCACAGTTTCAACTCAGGGCCCTAGCCATATCTTTATTATTCCTACAATGATTGTATATTTGCACAGACCACTAATTATGATTAGTACGAACCTTTCCAGATAGTCCTATATAATACTACATAAGAAGAAACATGATAAGGATCTCAGTTATACCATAGGTCAAAACAAAAGCCCAATTGCCAGACAGTGGATGAAAAATGTACTCATGGCAAAGGCAATGAGTGGGCTAGTATCTGATGAAAATACACCAGAGGCAATACTGTAGTGTCTGAAGCCCGAATTCATGCATAATGATCCCAGCCATACCCTTCTTGCCCTTTTGTACATCCGGAAAAAAACAGTACATGTTCTATGTGCTCTATTACACCAGGACACGACTTAGAGGTGCCTCGATAATCAGAGATCTGTTTTTGTTATGATTGAACAGGGCTATGTTCCCAGTCTAAATTTCATGTACAGTGTTCTAGCCAGGAGTGGAATAATGTCACCCATATAGGGTTCGAGTAAAGGGGTAGGCTCGTAGGCCAGAAACCGCTCTGTCAGGCTATAAGGGTTTGTATTTCTGTGGCACAATTCTAGCACGTAGTCCCAGCAGGCAGATTTTAGTAGTCGAAGATTGTGCCAGAATTTTTCCAACCCCAGAGCCTGGAACCAAGACTTTATGTGACAAGTCCAAAGTATATCATTTAACTTGTCAGTATTTAAAATTTCTGCAAGACCATGGCATCATGATATCAGCTCAGGGGTTGGCCACAGTCTGATCCATAAGAGGAGACACTTTAGAACAGCTAGGTTCCCTTTACATCTGAGTCCACTACACAAAAATAATAGTAAGATAGAGGTACTTTGGGGCAAATTCAGGACCATATTTATACTCGGTTTGCGCTGAATTAGCGTCATTTGTTTTTACGCTAATTTAGTGCAAACCAATCTCCATATTTATACTTATCTACCGCCAAAATTATGGAGTTAACGTCTTTTTCTGGACGTGAAAAACTACCTTGCATCAATGAGATGCAAGGTAGGCATTCCCATCCAGAAAAGGACGATATGCCCTTTGAGCCATATTTATCTCCCGTGCAAAAAATCCAGCACTAGGGGATGGGGGCCTTAAATATTGGTGCTGAGCTTGCTTAGGGCCAATATTTTACGCCTGGGTATGGGCAGGCGTAATGGGACCTGTAGGCATATTTCCATGGTCAGAGACCATGGAAAGTGCCCACAGATGCCCTTCCCTGGCCCCAGAGACACCCCCACCCACACCCACACCAGAGGGACACCACAGGATGGGGGACCCATCGCAGGTAAGTTCCGGTAAGTATTTTTTTTTCCCCACTCGGGGGCCCTGACTTGGGGCCCCCTGCACAGCACTGGCCCCAATGGCCATGTCCAGGGGATATTTGTCCCCTGGGCATGGCCATTGGGATGGCCATTGGGGTGGTGGGCATGGCTCCTGTCTTTTCTAAGACAGGAGCCATGTCCATGGGAGTTGTGCGCCAGAAAATGGCGCTACACTTCTTAAAGGCATTTTTCTGACTCTCAACAGTGTAGCGCCATAATTCAGCGCACAAGCCCCGGTTTCCCCCTTCGCCTCCCCCGCCCTGTTAGTGTCCTTTCCAAGGACACTAACAGGGCATTAGTGCCGGCTAGCGTCATTCCATAATATGGTGACCGGCATCTTGGAATGGCACTAGCCGGTGCTATACTTTTTTACGCAAAACCGCGCTAACGCAGTTTTGCATGAAAAAGTATAAATCTGGTCCTCAATGAGGATCTCAGGAAGTTATTCTCCTTACATGTCAGAAATTTGATAATACATATTCCCTAAATTTGTGCTCCATTGAGTGAAACAATGAGTAGCTTTGCTCAGGAGGCCTCATTTGCAGAGCAGGTCAACAAATGACACATATAAGTAGTCCTTAGTTAGTCTCAAGTATTTCCATGTAATTAATGTGAAACAGAATATTTGGCCTATCGTGCTGAATTTAGGTCTAACGCCTGCTTGAAGGGAAATAAAGCCTGCGTCTCATCCATCCATCTCAATAGTTTATCCAGTATCTGATTGCAGAACACTTTCAATGGACAGCCAATCAGGCTGACAGGTCACTAGTTCTCTGGAAGATCCTAACGCACATTCAGAAAATGGGAATAATTTCCACTTCATGCCATAAATCAGGAACACTGTCCCAGATATGATCCTATTAGAAAAAAAAATAATATAAGGGCCCCATATAGTGATCTCAGAGCAATACATATCCCTGGAACCTTATCAGGCTGCAATGCTTTTCCAGGTTGTAAAGATTCAATAGCTTTCATGGTATCCTCCAAAGAGAACAAGCATTTGCAGTGTAATGGGTCTCACGTTTGCCCGAGTTAGAGCTATTAGCATTGTAATTTCCTAACTGGACGTTTCTTGCCCCATAAATTGAAAATGAATAGTAAAAACAGTTGACATAGGCGAGCTGATTCAAAGCGCCACTGCTGCGATGAGGATGAGTGAGAAGGAAAGACACATAAGGAAAAAGAGAAATTATCCATGTAACAGGGTCGATGGTCAAGAACGTAACAAAACTGCCCCAAGGAGGGACAAGCGTAAAGCATTTACCAATGAAAACAAAGGATTTTTGAAAGGCAAGCCCATGAACGAGTGATAGTGATGGGCATGCAGTGGGCATGGTTAAAAGCCTCCAAATAGATTACAACAGGCCAGAGCGCTTGTGCGCTTGACCTAAAAAGGGGTGTCAAGAGCTGCAAACCAATTATCATTTTGCAATTGGTTGTCCACCAATACATCACTAACCACCAGTAATGACACTGTATGCTTATATCTAATGCTAGCTTCTCAGCTTCTCAGCTTCCCTCTAAGGTAGGTGATTTAGTAGCTGTAATTAATAGAAATGTTGTTTTATGGCAATCGCTCGTAAACCAGTTATTAAAGATTTAGGTGGTTTGACCACCTTCGTACACAGGTTTTTCTGGGTCTTAAACATAGAATATAGCTGAGTGCTTGGAATGTCACATCTGTGACAGTCTACATAAGGGCCTAAAGTAATGTTGAATAAGTCATAAATTTCAATTAAAGTGTCGGGATTAGTTGTCAGTCTATGCCATTTGACAGACCTTCATTTTTCCCTTGTGTTAGGCATGTCCTAGATAGTCAGGGAAATAATAAAGAGTGAAAAAGCGTGTTGTCAGGTACAATGAATTCTGATTGCTATTAGTACTTTGTGAAACTTTGAAATCTTGCTATCGGGTAAGCCGTGCGAATAAATTATAGAAGCTAGCTGAATGGCTGCTACTGTCCGATATTTAATTAGATCAACAATCAGACTCAGTATAACCTTTTCTTCATCTTCAAGACCTGTGACAATGTCTATATAGTCCACTAGATCATAGGTTACATTGAAATCTCCGGCTAACAAAATGGGCAGTCTAGCTACAGTATTAAATAAATGAGGATCTAATCAAGGAAGAATAGGGGTGTAGAATGTTTATAAATGTTACATATGTTCACCAATAATCCACTTCTGCCTAGGAATTCTGACAAATAATTAAGTGATTTTCTATTGCTAGTTTTTTCATCACGAAATGTAAAAATATTTTACCCCAAAATAGGAGGCCAGTTTTCAATGGAATTGCTTTGATGCTGTGGGGCATATTTATAATGCACTGGCGCCACCTTGCACCACATTAACGTCATTATTTTTTACGCTAATGTGGCCCAACGAGGCCAAAATCCCCACGCCGTATTTACAAGATGGCGCAATGCATGCATTGCCCCAATCTGTAACCATTTGCGCTACATTATGCCTGCGCTAGGCATAATGTATGCAAAGAGGGCGTTGCCCCGTTAGGGGAGCCTGAAAAATTTCATAAGGAAATCTATGAGATTTCCTTGCGCCAGTTGTTACTGCACTTTTAACACCTGCTCAAGAGCAGGCGTTAAAAGGGGGCTTCCATCCTTTAGAATGGGGCCCTATGTACTCTGCAGGAGTCACACCAATATATTGGTGCTACTCCTGCGGAGTGCAACAATAGCGTCATTGAGAAATTACACTATTGCCCCCCACCCTGCTCCATGGTGCGCCGTATTCTAAATACGGCGCACACATGGTGGTGGTGGTGGTGGGGGTGCTAAGGGATGCAGGGAAAGTGGCCCTGCACCACTTTCCATAAATCTGACCCGCTGTGGAGCCAGATCTAAATGATGGATCAGTGGCTTAAGCTTCCGGCAGCATTGCATTATAATGTCATATTGATCAATGAAATTTCCCGATGTTGGCTTATCAGTTTTGACAGGTAAGCCTGCCACATTCAAAGACAGCAGCTGTAGGTGCGCAAGAATCCTAGGCCAAATTTAAGAAGGGCCTAGTGCCACCTAGCACCAGATTAGCATAATTTCTTTTTACGCTAACGTGGAATTAGGTTGGCAAAAATGCTGCTCCAAGTTTACAAAGCAACACCTACTGTGAATAATGAGCTCCTTGAAGCTCAATGATAACAATACATTAATTCTTAAAAGTTCTAAACTTGTAGATGGATGGATTGCTGGTGCTGCATACTCGCACAATTCCAGATTCAGACCTGAGCATCCAGTTTAAATGCAATCTAAGGTTGTCATCAGCTGAAGCTCTAAAGAGGATGAATACAGAATTCCACATAGTCCAAAAAATACTCCATGAGATTCCTGTGACTGCTACGAACACATGAAAATAGGCACATCATGCTGTTCCTGTGGTGATTCAGCGCTGGGAGCTCATTTCTCGCTGCACCATTCGCATGCACAGCTTTCATAATGATTTTGCTGCTGCTCACGTAGATTTTCTAGTTGAGCTGCAGCTTTCCGACCATGAACTGTTGCGAGCGCCCGCAACTAGCAACTGAAAATAACACTAGGGGATGCCAAAACATGCTTGAGCATGGCATCCTACTGTTTTCAAGCAGTGTAAGAAATAACTCCACCATGTGGCAGTTGGTGGAATTTGGCAGGAACTCTGCATTACAAGAGTAACGTGGAGTGGCTAAAATTCTGCTGATGGAGCAGAATTTATTGCTCACCAGTAAACTGGAACAATATATTTATATCTTCCCTTTGGTGGTCCTTCAGCTTAGGTATATAGGGCCAGATGTAGCAAGCATTATGCATGGCGCAAACAGCGAATTTCGCTGTTTGCGCCATGGAAAAACACATTGCGATGCTCATTCCCATTTTGCGAGTCGGTAACTTGGTTACAGACTCGCAAAATGGGAATGTGACTCCTAAATAGGAAGGGGTGTTCCCCTTCCTATTTGTGATTCGCATCGCGATGTAGAATTGCTTTGTGACCGCTAATGCGGTCGCAAAGCAATTCACAGTTAGCACCCATTTCAAATGGGTGCTAACCCATTCGCAAAAGGGAAGGGGTCCCTATGGGACCCCTTCCCCTTTGTGAATGGCCCTGAAAACATTTTTTCAGAGCAGGCAGTGGTCCCATGGACCACTGCCTGCTCTGAAAAAATGAAACACAAACGTTTCATTTTTTCGTTTGTGTTGCAACTCGTTTTCCTTTAAGGAAAACGGGCTGCAATACAAAAAAATAAAACTGCTTTATTGAAAAGCAGTCACAGACATGGTGGTCTGCTGTCTCCAGCATGCCACCATCCCTGTGAGTGCTGCGAATCGGAAGGGGGTCGCAAATTGGGACCCACCTCATTAATATTAATAAAGTGGGTCTTTGTGACCCCCTTGTGATTCGCAGATGGTGTCAGTGACACCATCCTGCATCCGGGTTTGCGAGTCACAAATTGCAAGTCGCTCGGACTCGCAATTTGCGAGTCACAAACTCAGACTTTGCTACAATCGGCCCCTAGTCATTAATACCTATGTTTCTTTATTTTGACTCAAGCTGAGGGGATTAGTAGAGCTGGACTTTTCATGGGGCAGGCGTTTCTAACTCTATTCACCACTGTTCCCTTGGGATAAGGATCACCTGTCCAAACAGTATGCCTACTTGTAAGTAGTTTTAATGGATAATGTTGAGTATTGTATAAAATCTCTAAAGTTTCTTCTGTTCTACTAGGGCCCTGTATTTTGTTCCATACATCTTCTTCCTGGACCATCAGTGTTACAATAGTCTGTTGTCCTAGTCAACACTGGTCTTAAATTCACAGCCATATTGCTTAATGGTAATTTGCCACTTGAGACAGTTGGATGTGGTTTACTCAATGTACCTTCATGTGTTTGACAAATGCTGCAGGGCCAGTTATAACATCTAGGATTTTGATATTATGTGAAGTAGATTTAGTTTTAACATTTTCCTTGTAGAACTGTGTTATTTTACTTCTTAGAGCCTTGCCAACTGACAGTTTTTTCTGCTTATTAAGCATGACTTCCTCCTCCTCTGTCAATTCATCTATATCTTAGAGGATGCAGTTCTCGATGAATGCCTTGCTGGCTTGGGTACTTTTCTTGTTCCCAGTGAAGGTTAAGAAGCCTTTCTTTTCCCTAATATTGACCCCAGATTGTCCCACAGAGCCCTCGCCCCCCCCAACAAATCAGAGCTAATTAGCTATTGGCCACACAAAACAAAACAGCATCACAAGGTGAAACATGAGTAAATATTATTTTTTGATTCTATCATAGCAGTCAAGAAACAATTAAATACCATCAGTTTCAATTCTTTCATCATTCAAACCATCGAGCTACAATAATCTCTTATAGGTTTATCGCCCAAAAAATAAAACAAACATGGGTTGCAGGAGTCAACACGGTGAGCTGAGCTGAGTTGAGGGGAGTGGCCTTACCTCTCCCTGTTGCTGACGGGCACAAAATGGCCTGCTCTTGGCCTAGTCTACTCATGTGTGATCCGCACAGCTAGGCAGGCAGCAGCATTTTATAGTGTTTTTGAAGTGAGAACCACCTCCTCTAGCCCTCCTCTGCTGGCAGTGGTGATTATGGGACCTGGAGTCCCATATAACTTCAGAAATGTTCCACCAGTGGGACAGACAGCAGCATAAATAGCGTGTTTGAAATTAGGCCCCACCTCCTCCAAGCCTCCTCCTTTGAGAGATGGTGAGTATTTGACTTTGAGTTGGCAACAAGCCCAGGAATGTCCTGCGAAGCGATATAGTGCATTTGAAGTGAGGGCTTGTCTTCTCTGCCCCTGGTCCTCTGCTGGCAATGGTGATTACTGGACTTGGAATCCTCAACAAGACAAGGAATGCCCCACGCAGTTGGGCGGGCAACAACACAATTTAGCCCATTGGAAGTGAGGGCATGCCTCCTCTGCCCCTCTTCTTCTGATGGTAATGGTGATTATGGGACTTTGAGTCCCCAGAAAGTCCAGAAATGCCCCTTGCAGCGTGACATGCGGCAGCGCAATAAAGCACTTTTGAAGTGAGGGCCTGCCCACTTCCTTGCTGATAACGGTGATTATGGGACTTGGAGTCCTCAGACCAGAAACATTCCTCAATGTACATTTTTTACCCAAAATGTGTCTGGGCCCACAAATGGAACTGCCCTTTACCCACTGCCATTAAATCACAATGTGAAAAGCGAAAATTAACTAAACTTTAAAAAAGCCCTAACTAGAAACTTCCCAAAGCTACTTCAACTACCCCTCAAAGAAATTTCTAATAGCTGCAGGACAACAAGTAAAACACAATATCAATTATATCACAGACACATAAACCCACAAAAATGGAGGCAATCACAAGGGGAAGAAGGCAGCTGAAACCAAAGAAACATTCTTGGGTACATGGGCCGGGACTCCAGGAACCCCCTCAACCTTAGCCACCAAGAGGCACAAACAGACAAAAAAACATCTTACATTTGCATTTAATACAAGGTCATCCACAAGACCCTAAGGCCCAAATTTAAGAAAAGTGATGCTGAATTATAGGATGCACCACTTTCCTTGCGCCCTTCATTGCCAACCTAACACCACCATGTGTGCGCTGTATTAAACATACGGCGTACCAAGGCGCAGGTTAGGGACAATAGTGTCAAAAAAATGTATGCTACTGTAACACATTGCAGTAATCCTGCAAGGTACATGGTGGCCCATTCTAAACAATGGCATGACCCCTATTAACGCCTGGTGTGTTCAGGCATTAAAAGTAGTTGCTGAAAACGGCAAAGTGGAATTTCATAGATTCCATTGTGCCATTTCTGTGGTCCCCCTAAAGGGGGAGTGCCCCATTGCATACATTATGCATGGCACAGGCATAATGTGGCCCAAGGGGTTACAAAATGGTGCACTGCATGCATTGCACTACTTTGTAAATCTGGTGCGGTGAATTCGGCCTCGTTGAGCTACATTCGCATCATAAAATATGGTACCAATGTGGCGCAAGGAGGCGTCAGGCCCTGTTAAATTTGGGCCTAAATGTTTTAAAAAACATAAGGTACAGCAGCAGTACGAATGTGAAAAATACATAAAAATACACCAAAGGCATCGTACAGGGCAAGCTCAGCCCCAAACAATTAAACACCATCGCAGTAAAATGATAGACAAATCAGTACAAAAAATACACAAGAAAATGGAAAAAAGGTATATTTAACTACATCAGAAAAGTGTACAATCTTTTACAGTTAAAAAGTTAATACCTCAAGGGCCCCTACACCAAACTCCAGACCATCCATCAACAAAGATCCAGAAAGAAAGCATAACAAAATAACAAAAAATTGTGCTGCCTGCTCTTCCTCAAACAGCAAACTATTTCTAAAGTGCAATGATGAACCTTCTTTTTTCCCCCAAAAATGAAGACTTTAAGGCCTTGATTTATACTTTTTGGTGCAAAACTGCACTAACGCAGTTTTGCACCAAAAGGTTTAGCACCGGCATGCACCATTTCTGTGCACCAGCTGGGCACCATATTTATGGAATGGTGCAAGTCGATGCAAAGGGTAGGCTATCATAAAAAAAATTACGTTAGTCGGGTGGGGCTGGCGGTATGGAAGACAGGGGGTTTGCACCCAAAAATGACATTAGGCAGGTTAGGGTGAAAAAAATGACTCTAACCTGCCTAGAGTCATTTTCTGATGCAAAACCATCCATACCACATGACCCATGTCTTAGAAAAGACAGGAGTTATGCCCACCACCCCAATGGCCAGCACAGGGGACCAGCGTCCCCTGGGCATAGCCATTGCACCCAGTGCCACGTAGCGGGGGCAATTTCAGGGCCCCCAGTGGCACTTAAAAAAAAATACTTACTTGTACTTACTTATACTTACCTGGGATGGGGTCCCCATCCTCTGCTGTTCCTCTTGTGTGGGTGTCATTGGGGCCTGGGGAGGGCACCTGTGGGCTTATTCCATGGTGTTCCACCATGGAAATAGGCCCACGGGTCCCCTAACACATGCCCTGATCCAGACGTTAAAAAATGGTGCAAAGCAAGCTTTGCACTATTTTTTTACCCCATCTCCCTCCCGTGGGTGATTTTAGCACGGGGATAAATATGGCCCTAAGGCATCTCACTGATGAAAAGTAGGTTTCCACATCCAAAAAATGACTTTAACGCCATACATTTGGCACTAGATGCATCTACCGCCAAAGTATAAATGTGGAGTTAGTTTTGCACCGAATTTGTATTAAAAAAAATCACACAAATTTGGTGCAAAACAAGTATAAATATGCCCCTAAGTGTGTGGATGCAGAGGATTACATACAAAAAGAGAGTGATGCTTTCCCTTTAAAGTGCATATCCAAATTTATTAAGGTATGAACAAGCAAGACAGGAAAGAAAGTTCCTACTTTATGTGCAGTACCCTCCCAGTCTCTATGACACTCTCTTCCTGTTTAGTAAAAAAATTATTACGTGCCCTAAATATAATTTCAAATTGTTTTTTTGGCCTCTCACATTCCACACATTGCAAATTGCATTCGGATTTGTACTTTGGAGCTCACAAATTACCCAAACGTTGTGCTCAAGTAAAGCAATCTACCTAAAATGTTTCTTGACTGCCTAGATTCAAGGAAAATTATCAAAACACTCCGCTCGGGTAAAAAATCTAGCTGAAATATTTGTTGATCCCCCTCTTTAAAGGAACTTCTCTTCCTGTTGATATTAATGCAGCTCGAATTAGTGATGAGTTGTTTCCCTACATTTGGTGGTGTTGTATCTCCTCGAATGTAAGTCTTGTTTACGGGACATTGCATAGTGGCATACTATTGGTAGTTTCATTAGGCATGATTACCAAAATTATACCACTTACACCAGAGTAATACAAATTTCACCCAGGTCTAATCAGAACACATCTACTCTTACAAATCAAACAGATCAAAACTGGTAAACTGATAATCTTTCTCCTGAATTGACTATTTTTTAGTTCCATATACAGGTCTTAGCCAAATAATAACCATAGCAATTCATGTAGGGCTTTCAGATCATGCTACAGTAGAAATCCACATATATTGTTGCTGACCAAGGTACTTCATGCCATGAATCTAAATGCTTGGTAGATAACTAAGAAAGACTTCTGGGGAAAACCTCAAAGACGGCTTGGCACATTACTTCCAGTCAAAAACATTATTAGCGGTGTCACCAGGAAACCTAAGGGGAACATATGGGGCAGTGATCAGCAAAATATCTAAAATTATATTATAAAAAAGAGAGAAAAGGCAGCAGACCACTGACCTTGAACAATCGATATACATTGCAAGAATTTAGGAGTGACTTCTGCAACATATTCATGCAAATACCCACAAGAGCTACTTTTGAATTTATATAAACACAGAGGGAGCAAGCTAGAACGCTGTGGCTGGCTTCACAAGGCCATATTCCTATGAACACTGTAGCATAGATAGTGACCTATTCCAATGGTTAAGGCAGAGGAAGAAAAAGTGCAGGCATATTTCACAGACTGAAAATACATTTGGTGACATCCCTAGAACCCTGGACATAGCAAACACATTTGCACATAAGTATGAATTCCTATATGCAGACTCTCGACTTTCATCAACCGATAGTCTGCTAGATGACATAGCATCTATTCAACATTCACAACTAACCCTAAATCAGTGGAACACATTGGATGAGCCCACTACAATTAAAAAGAAATTACTTCACAAAGTTTAAACCCCCAGGAACATATGGATTCCTAACAGAGTTCTTTAAATGTCAATAGGACATACTAACCCAACCTCTGACAGACTTGAACTCTGAAGCCCGAAGCGTGGGATATCTCCCTAGAGACCTGGAAAGGATACACATAACAACCATTCCAAAACTTTGTAATCCGGTGCATCTCTGCATCCTCATATAGACCAATATCCTTGATTAATAGGGAGGCTAGGGCACTACAAAAAGTACTCCCAATTCAAATGGTCACTATAGTAACAGATTTTGTACAGATGGACCAAAGTGACTTCAAGCTGCATTTGTCAACCAGACACAGCATAAGTATACTATGCAGTGCAATCATGACTGCAATCAAGCTGCAGGCAACATTAGCTATAATGCTAATAGACTTCAAGAAAGCCTTTGATAGCCTCTCATGACAATACTTTTTCTCCCTACCGGGATGCCTTGGTTTTGTGCCCCTCTATATGTCATATGTAAGACTGCTATACAAAGAACTGAGATCCACGTGAAATTGTGGAAAGTCCTTTCCTCTCCATTTGAACTTAGGAGGGGCAGGAGATTGGGATGTCCACTGTCACCCCTACTGTTCTCATTGGCAGTAGAGCCCCTAGCACAGTTTATCAGGACTACCACTCAAACCACTGGTTTAAATGGCTTGATGCATACGAACATAAAGTCTCCCTCTTCACTGTTGACCACCTACTTTATGGGGAGTCATCAAAGAGCTTCGGGCTGATTATCAGGGAGACATTGGACATATTTGGAAGGTTTTCAGACGTAAGGGTCAATTGGGCAAGTTGAGATTACACTTTCGGAGTTAATTTTGTGAATAGCCAAAAAGTAGTAAACCTACTCCAAAGTATAAATTTTCTCAAACGTGTGAGTTACCTTTGTTAATCAAAATAATGTAATATAGTATGTTTCAACTTATCCAATTCCGCTCCCAAAAAGTATTTAAATAAAATAAAATTAAAATCATCAAAAGGGGAAATTGAGGCTTCTACAGGTAAACTAAATAACTCTTCATGTTTATAATTATTGTAATAAGAAGAAAGATTCAGACCAAAGAGAAAGTATAAATGGCACAAACTAGTATAGAAGATATTCTGAAAAGGAAAGAGCAAAAAAGTGTAAGCATGCTTAAGCTTCCCAAAAGAACAGGTGTTAGTATAACTCAAATTGAAAAATCATTCTCTTAAAAACTGATGCCATGTGGAAATAGCAGCAGTAAGTTCTTCAAAGAGCACTGGGATTACATTTTATCAAAAATATTAGGCACTAGCAATCCTGTTTTTTTTATAGGACTGATATTGCTTACCAGTCGGATAAATTACTCCTTAAATAGGAACAAAATACTATAGCTTCAGTGGCCCATAAATAGTCAGTGAAGCTGTAGGTGTTTAGATGGTATTGTTTCATAAACAAAATCAGGAAAAAGACATAAGAAGCCACCAAGTTATCTTTGTATCCAAATATATAAAAGAAATGGTCTATAATTTGATTGTTCAATTTCTTAAAGCTGGCTATATTTTGGTGCTGATACTCATTAACTGGCCCGTGTGAAATGATCTTAGAGAGAGATGTAATTTGTGTCTTCAATGATTTTATTTGGCATGTCATGAGTGATGTAATATGCAAGGTCATAGGCCCTGATGTCCCCTAACGCCTGCCCTGACCCAGGCAATAAACAATGGTGCAAAGAAATCTTTGCACCATTATTTGACCCACTCCTCCCAGCCCCTGTGCGTGATTTTAGCATGGGGGATAAATATGACGCTAAGGCCATAGAGTCATTTCTTTGCACTAGAACACCAACTTTGGATCTCATTGTCGCAAAGTAGGTTTCCACATCCAAAAAATTACTTTAACTCTATAACTTTGGCGCTAGACGGGTCTAGTGGCAAAGTATAAATATGGAGTTAGTTTGGCACTGAATTTGAGTAAAAACAAAAAATAATTCAAATTTGTCACAAAACAAGTATAAATATGCCCCTTCATTGTTTAAGGATTGTGGCTAATGGCTCCATATAAGTATCAACGAACCTGGGCAAAATTATGGATCTATGGGGATTGTTCCTTTGCTCAACCTTGAAGTGTTTGAGATGCAGTTGGCAATTCTAACACATTAATTACAGCTTTCCAGGAAAGGTGAGAATCATCTGATGACAATTATTTTCCTGCGTATTCTCGGAAGGAAGTCAGAATTGAAAACTTTGGTAGATATGAGGAGATTGAGGAGGATAAGGAAGCTTGCATTGCCTTCATCCAAGGTGGGAAAGGCATCAATGTCTACTTCTTGTGTTGCAGTTTTCATACTGGATCTCACTTTGAAGCTTGACTGCAGATCCTCAAAGTAGGCAAGAAGTTGCATGGGACTCTGGGAGACAGAGAAGAAATTGCAAAAGTGTGGGAGGAGAAGGCCAAGTTCACACAGAGGATGCTACTCCTCAGAGGAAAGATCAAAGACAGACGTGGAAGCGAGCGCTCAGGAGAGCTCTGCGGAGGATCAGGAGTGAAGCTTTCCCTACACGCAACTAACCGGTGGAGTGGAAAGAAACAACTGCTTCAGCTTGAATGACAGAAGAGATACTGAAGAGATTGGGGCATTAAGTTCATCATTCTGCCTTTTAAGACAGATGCTTCCCACCATGTCCTATGAGGTCAGTACCTACCGAGGTGCATCCCAAGTCTCAGGGGAAGTGAGGAAAGTTTCTCACAATCAGCTATAAGGGCAGTAAAGATAGGATAAGGGCAGTTAACAAGAGAGACCTTTATGTTATTTTTTCTCTTCTTTTTTATTATTGAATCAATTTCTTGTTACACAGGATGATATGCTTGCTAAACCAAGCATATTATCAATAGGAAACACCTTTATAAGCCAAGAACACAGCCAAATGTGGAAGAAAGGAAAAAGGTTCTAATCTAAAAAATGAGAAAAGGAACAAAGAATAGGCATATAGTATATTTTGGGTGCAGAGTCCTCTGCCCCACCTGCAGAGTCTCTGCAGTTGTAAACTTACTATTAAATCAGAATTTGTTGTTAGACCTGACAGCCTTCGTGTGTCTTCCCCCAACTTTCTGCCTCCCTCCATTTTTCTGATCTCGTTTTTGCTGGTTTCAGGACTCTGCAAATGTTATCACTGCTAACCAGTGGTAAAGTGCTTGTGCTCTCTCTCCTAAACATGGTAACATTGACTCCTACCCAAATTTGCACATTTACTTACGTATAAGTCCATAGTGAAGTGCACCATATGTGCTCAGGGCCTGTAAATTAAATGTTACTAGTGGGCCCACAGCACAACTTGTGCCACCCACATAAGTAGCCCTTTAACCTTGTCTCAGGCCCTCCATTGCAAGTCTTGTGTGTGCAGTTTCACTACCACTTTAACTTGGCATTTACAACTGCTTGCCAAACCTTAAAACTCTCTTTTTATTACATATAAGTCACCACTAAGTTAAGACCTGGGTAGCCCACAGGGCAGGGTTCTATGTAAGTAACAGGCAGGACATGTACTTCTAAGCTTTACATGCCCTGGTAGTAAAAAACCTTCCAAAGTTGTTTTTCACTACTGTGAAGACTGCTCCTCTCATAGTCCAGCATTAGAGATTCCATTATATGCTTTTAAGTGATAATTTGGGATCTGAATGGAGTGATATTATCATATTTGGTATGATTGGAATAGTAGTGAGAAATCCTGCTTACTAGTGAAGTTGGATTTAATAGTACTATTTTAGAAATACCCACTTTTAGAAGTAGGCATTTCTCTGCACATATTGCTCTCTGTGCCTTACAGCCTGTCTCCAATCTATGTCTGGTCTTTGTTGGTTGACAGTTCCCCTTGTGCATTCCAGCCAGACAGCCATGAACACAGGACACTCAGCTGCATCTGCATGCTTCTGCATACTGATGGCTCTTCCTGAGCGGGAAATATGGACAGGCTCTCCATTACACTTCAAAGGCTAGTGGCCTGCCCTCACACAAAGGACTGATAACCATCAGAGATCTCCTGGCAGGCAGGACTGGGTTGAAAGGAAAACTTCAACACCACTTTTTGAATTCTTCCTCCACTTCAAAGGCCCATTTGGATATATATACTGGGTCTGTGACCCCCTAAATTGAGACACTTCTGGACCTATAACTGGATTGTGTCAAAGGGACAGCTGTGCTGCCCAAAGGACTAATCTGTACAGTTTTTCTGGAAGGACTGCTCTCCTGCTTGTTGCCCTGCTGCCTGCTGGCCCCAGACTCAGCTGGAAGGATTCTGCCACCCTCCACAAGTGCTTTCCAAGGGCTTGGACTGAGTCTGCCCCCTGTGCTGAAATCTCAGGACCATCAAAGTCTTCTTCTGAAGGAGAAAATCCACAGCGCTGGAAAAACCGATGCAAAGCCTGCAAAATTTGATGCAATGCCCAGAGAACTGACAAATCGCCAGTCTCGCAGCGGAAAAATTGCTGCATTGCCTGCTGGATCAACACAGTGCCTGTTGCCTCTTCACAACGCATTTTGGATTTTCCATGCATCGTCCTTGGGCATCAAAATAATACCCGCATCACAGTGAGGAACCAAGGCTAGCTCATGGAAATCAATGCATCGACTTGCACCTTCACCTTCACTGCGCAGGAAAAACTGCTACATCGCTTGACTTTCAGATGATTCTCCTCCTCTGTGGCCCTCTGCATTGGTATTTTTAATGCATCCCAGGTATTGGGTAAATCCCCATGGGAGCGACCCTTGCCTAAAGCGGTCGCTTCCCATATATAAAACGATAAAGTAAACAAAAACAAAAAATATCCCTGGTGTCTAGGGGTCTCTGCCCTCCCGGGCTAATTATAATAGGCGATCTGCCCCCAGGGGGGGCAGAAAAGACCAAAAATATTTTGCCCCCCTGGGGAGCGGCCCTTGCCCAAGGGTCCGCTCTCCTTATACATAAATATAAAAACAAATTCCCTGGTGCCTAGTGGACATTTCTGCTGCCAGATTGTAGATTGTCTGTTTGACAATGACCTGGAGCACACTATCTGGAGGATGGTAGAGCTCAGGCCTCACTTGGAAATGAGGGGATTGCCTGAATGGGTCTGTATGACCACACGGTCCATGGCTGCCTGGAACAATGGCCCAGACAGCTACCAAGGAGAGGGGCAAAGGGCATGGGAGCCCATTTGCTGAAGCTCCCGTGGTGGAGGTTGACGTTGTCCCTGAGGAGGAGGCCCCTGAGACAACTGGGGAGGACATTGAAACACTAGGTGACCTACCAGAGCTTTCTGGCTGGTATTTTGAGGTAGGCCCAGCAGGGAGGAATTCTGCAAAGCACAGAAAGAGTGTCCCATTCTTGAGGGCTTGAAGCGATAGGCCTCAGCCCAGGCAGCAGATGAAGCCTATGGGGATCACATAAGCCACTGGGAGAATGATCTCCCCTGCAGCAAGCCTAAGGCTCTGGTTCCTAGGGTAGCATGTGTGCTGGTGGTCCCTCAGTGTTACCAGGCCTTCCTTCTGGGTTTGGCTCATGACATAGGGCAAGACACGACCATCACTATGCTTTCCATCCACTTTGTTTGACCCAGAATGAAGACAGCATCAGGTACATTCTGCAGGTCCAGCTCTACCTGTCAGGTCAGTGGGAAGTCAGGGAAAAAAGATGAAAGCTCCCCTGATCCCACTTCTTGTCATTAGCACCCCTTTGAAAGGGTGGGCATTTACGCCATTGGTCCATTGGACCCAAAGACAGCCCTAGAGGTTCATCCAGGTCTTGGTAGACCATGCCACACACTACCCAGAGGCAATACCTCTGAAGACAGTGATTGCACCTGTGGTGACCAGAACTCTGATGGCGATCTTTACCTGTGTGGGATTTCCCAAAGAGATATTGTCTGACAGAGACACTAACTTTGTGTCTGCGTACATGAAGTCCATAGGGATGCATGTGGTGCAACTCATAAGTTCGCCACACCCTATCACCGTCAATCCAGTAGCCCAGTTGAAAGGCTCAGCAAGGCCTTGAAGGGCATGATTGCAGGCCTATCTGAGGCCATGAGCCGTAAGTAGGATGTCCTTATGCCAAGGCCTTCTATTCGCCTACAGGAAGGTGCCACAGAAAGAAATAGGGGTCAGTCCCTTCGAACTCCTCTATGGCTACCCTGTCAGGGGACCTCTAATTATTGTCAAGGAGGGGTAGGAGAAAGCTCACAGAAGCCCCCACAGGATGTGGTCAGCTACATGTTGGCTCTCCAGAACCAGATGCAGCTCTTCAGTAAAAAGGCCAAGAGCACCCGCGAGGCCAGCCAGGAGGTAATTAAATGCTGACATGAGCAGTAAACCACTCTGGTGGAGTTTCAGCCTGGCCAAAATTTATGGGTCAAGCAGCCAGTAGAGTCCAGACCTTTGGACTGGCCCATACAAAATCAAGGAGCATAAGGGGGAGTCTAGTTACCTAGTGGACCTCCAAACCCCCAGGTATCCCCTAAGGGTGCTCCACATCAAGAGACTAAAGCCTCACTTTGGGATGCCCAAAGTGAGCATGCTCATTATGAGAGATAAGGGTGTGGCGGAAGAGAGCGAACCTCTTCCTGATCTCTTCTCTGCACAGGACATGATGGGTCGGTGGAGGGTGTCTACCTCTCTGCCACCCTGACCCCAGAGCAGTAAGGTGACTGTTACCAGTTGCTGGGACAGTTTGCTTCATTGTTCTCACTCCCCCCTGGACTCACACATCTGTGCATCCGTGACACTGACACGGTAAACAGCCCCCTGTAAAGAAAAACCTGCACTTTGTCAGACAGGGTGAGAGCCAGCATCCAGGAGGAAACTTCCAAGATGCTAGCTTTAGGGGTGACTGAACCCTCTAGTAGTCCCCGGCCTAGCCCGGTGGTGTTGGTACCTAAGGCAGCCCAACATGGTGTCAAACTAGAACTTCAGTTCTGCATTGAACACAAAGGCCTCAATTGCGACCCCAAGACTGATGCACACCCCATCCCCAGAGCTGAGGAGCACGTTGACAGGATAGAGGATGCCAAGTTTCTCAGTACTTTTGATCTAACATCTGGCAGATTGCCTTGGCTAAGGGAGCAAAAGAGAGATCAGCATTCTCACCTGTGAGTGTTACACCGCGGCGCTCGCCGCGGGCTCAGGTTGCCGCGGCGCGGCACGTTAATCTCGCCGCGGCCGACGCCCGGGCCGAGGCAGACACCCAGGTCGCGGGGGTCGCCGCGGCTCCGGCGAGAGCCATGAAGGCTCCAGGGAGCCTGTCTGGGGGTCACGGCGCTCGCCGCTCCCCTTTTTTTAAAGTTCTGCCTTAAAGGCAGACGCGGCAGAGCCTGAAACCCCGAGGGGGTTTCAGGCATGGCCGCACACAGCGCATTATGCGCTTAACATTTATTCTTCTTGCATGTATTCACCTGCCCACCACCACTTACCGATGTTCCTAGGACAAACCGAACCCTTACACTGGGGGTTCTTTATACTTGCCTTTTTCTCTTCCCAGCATGCTTACCACTTCCTCTCTACCCAGCATGCATTGTTTAACACACATACCTAATTCATTACTGTTTTCTTTTCCCCAATCCAAGATGGCGGTGTTCTACTTCCTGTTTCCTGTTTCCTGTCCAGGGGTATTTAAGGGGATTCCAACTGCCTGTTCATTGCGTTGCAACACTCCTTGGTGATAGTCACGCTCCTATTTGATATCCTTCTGCGAATCCTGTCTGTTCCTGATTTGCCTTGTTTTTCTGCCTTCCTGAACTGCGGTCCTAATACCCTGGTGTCCTCCTTTTCGTTTCAGGGAGTTCCTGTGGAGGTTTTTTACCCTACTGGGGTTTTTCCTCTGGGACTCCTTCTGGAGGGCACGGACTGTAGTGGTTCGCTCATACCAAACAGCACCGTGGCTACCGGAAGGGGTCGCCCCTACCTCGGCCAGAGCAGAACCCGTCGGAACAAGGACCGTTCCCCTACGCCTCTCCGCTGCGAGGGTAAGACCGCTGAGAACCGCGACAGATTGCAACGCCCACAATTCCAGTTGCAGTCCGGAACTATGGATAACCCAGTGGTAAACACGGAACCTACTAACCAGGACCTACTGGCGACAATACAACAACAGGCTCAAGAACTCCAGCAATTACGTTCTGAGAATACTGTTTATCGACAAGCCTTTGCCTCCAGGACCACAGATGTCCCTGCAGTAGCCGCCTCTACACCTCGATTTTCCGGGGATCCCACCACATTAAAAGAATTCCTGGATGCCTTAACGGTGTACTTTGCCTTTCGCCCCTCGCAATTTGTACAAGATAAGACCAAGGTGGGGTATTTGATTAGTGCCTTATCAGGACCAGCCTTGGCCTGGGCCACACCTCTAGTAACCAGAAACGATCCCTGTCTATCTAATTATTCCACCTTTATCACTACTTTTAAACAGATGTTTGAACGCCCTGGACTCGAGGCGTCAGCAGAAGAGGCTCTTTGCGAAGTACAACAAGGGAGTCGGGATGTATTACAATACATCACCCGTTTCAGACAATTAGCTGCAGAAACAACCTGGGTGGAACGTACCTTGGTGACACTCTTCCGTAGAGGTCTAAGAGAGGACATCAAAGATGAACTAGTACATTCTGCCAGGATAGAAAACCTCAAAGGGTTGATGGACCAAGCACTAACTATAGAGTATCGGTTAAATGAACGACGAATGGAGAAAAAGAAGAGTCGTTTGCCTTTTCACTCAGTACCATCTCGTCCCTTCGCCCATCGTTCCGAGGAAGCCCGCCCTGAATCCAAAGGGAATACCGAGGAAGAGCCCATGCAGATTGACACAGCTCGCGGACCTCTATCCGCCAGCGAAAGGGAACATAGACGAAGGAAGGGGCTTTGCCTATATTGTGGTGCAGCTGGTCACCTAATTCGCGCCTGCCCCATTCGTCCAACCAAGCCCTTGGGAAACGCCAACTCCCGTCCCCAGTAAGAAGGGTGAGGACGGGATATCGTGATATACCTTCTATTTGCTCTTCCAGGGAGGAAGGAACTGCTCTTTTTCTCTTACCAGTTACCCTCCATTTAACTGATGGCCGTGAAGCAAGAACTTTGGCTTTATTGGATTGCGGAGCCAGTGGCCTATATTTAGATGAAACCTGGGCCAAAGAACAACAAATAACACAAATACCCAAAGAAATACCAGAACAGGTACATACTGTTGATGGGTCACTCTTGGCCTCTGGACCTGTACAATACACCACCCCTACTTTCTGTTTACAGTTCGGTAAACATCAGGAAATTCTCTCGTTTGACTTAATCTCATCACCACACCATGTCATGATCCTGGGAATTCCATGGCTTACACGGCACAATCCTTACATCAACTGGGAAACAAAAACCATTTCGTTATCCTCCCATTTTTGTCAACACCATTGCTATCCGGCCGGGGATTATTGGTCCCCAAAAAGTCTCTCAACAGCACCTGCCCAGGTAGGAGGATCCATTAATGTTCTACAGGGAGTTCCCAGACAGTATCAGGACTATATCGATGTATTCCAGAAGCCAGAAAGACCTGAATTGCCACCCCACAGAGAATATGACTGTGCCTTTTCTTTAGAGCCAGACACTGTAGTTCCTTTTGGGCGGATGTACTCCCTCACCGAACCAGAGAGACAAATTCTGAAGGAGTACCTAGATGAGAATCTACAAAGTGGGTTAATAACTCCCTCCTCTTCACCCGCCGGGGCTCCTCTTTTCTTTGTACCAAAGAAAACCAAAGACCTGCGCCCCTGTATCGACTTCAGAGGGTTAAACAGGATCACTATCAAAGACCGGTATCCGCTACCCCTCATCAAAGACATCTTAGAAGCAGTCAGAGGAGCCAAGAGGTTCACTAAGCTGGATCTCCGAGGAGCCTATCATCTGCTAAGAATCAGAGAAGGTGATGAGTGGAAGACCGCCTTTAGAACACCTTTTGGTCACTACGAATATAGAGTAATGCCCTTCGGACTCACTAATGCCCCGTCCATCTTTAAAAGATTCATGGATTCTATCTTTTCTGATCTTTTGCAACAAACAGTGGTAGTGTATCTTGACGATATCCTAATTTATTCGGTTCATCCAGAGGAATATTCCAAACACGTCCGCCAAGTCTTAGAAAGACTCCGACAACATCATTTGTTCTGTAAGCCTGAAAAATGCGAATTTGATCAGATAGAAGTGAAATATTTGGGATACTGTATAGACCAAACCGGAATTGCCATGGACTCAGACAAAGTACAGGCTATATTGAACTGGCCATCTCCTTCTTCCATCAAGGAGACTCAATGTTTTCTGGGACTAGCCAACTTCTACCGGCAGTTCATAGCAGACTTTGCCCAGAGAACCAGCTTCATTACTCAAACCCTCAAAAAGGAACACCTAAAGAAAGGTTTTTGTTGGACACCAGGCGCTGAGTCAGCTTTTCAGGACTTAAAGAAAGCCTTTAGTCAAGCCCCTATTCTTCGACACCCAGACACTAGCAAACAATTCATTGTTGTCACAGACGCCTCAGAAAGAGCCATTGGGGCTGCCTTGTTACAAAGACAAGACGATGATGACCTAGAACACCCTGTATTCTATCTATCACACATTCTATCTGATTCTGAGCGAAACTATTCCGTGCTAGAACGCGAATTACTCGCCTTAAAGGTCGCGTGCACTGAATGGAGACACTTTTTGATGGGATCAAAGGAGCCCTTCGAAGCCCGGACCGATCATAGAAATCTACAGTGTTTAAGAAATTTCCAGTGCCAAAATAGCCGGCAAGCTCGATGGGCCTTCTTCTTCAGCCAGTATGATTTCTATATCACCTACATCCCTGGTTCTCAGAACATCCTGGCGGATGCCCTGTCCCGACGTTATCCTGGGTGCGGTGATTCCGCGGTTCAAAACTTATTCGACAACAATAAAATCATAGGGGTAGCACAGACCTTTTTAGATGAAGTTAAGTCTGAATATGCCCGTCTACACGAAACAGAACTAAAGAGGTTACGTCCACAGCTGCACATAGATCATGACTACTATTATCATGATAAGGCCCTGTTTTTACCCACTAAAACAGTGCAAATCGAAGCCTTACACATGTGCCATGATTCTCCTATTGCGGGTCATCGAGGAGTGAAAGCGACTCAAGATCTTTTGCTCCGCTCTTTCTGGTGGCCAACTCTCAAGGCTGACACTGAGGCATATGTGTTATCCTGTCCTACATGTGCTCAAGCCAAGACACCCCGAACCAGACCTGTGGGCTTACTCCGCCCATTACCTGTTCCCCCAGGCCCAGGGCTTACCATATCCACCGATTTTATGTGCGCCTTACCTTCCTCAATGGGAAACCACGTCATAATGGTAACTGTGGACTCCTTCACCAAGATGGCCCACTTCACGGCCGTGAGAAAGTTACCCACGGCAAAGGAGTTAAGTCAGGTCTTTACTCAAGAAATTTTCAGGCTACATGGGCTACCCCAAGTTATTATATCAGACAGAGGTCCCCAATATATCTCCCGTTTCTGGAACCAATTCTGCAAGATCTTGGGGATCCAGGTGGCCTTGTCATCCGGGTTCCACCCTCAAACCAATGGACAAACAGAACGACTCAATCAGGGTCTCGAGCAGTACTTACGTAGCTTCTGTAATGCTACACAAAGTAATTGGGCTCCCTACTTACCGCTTGCAGAATTTTCCTATAATAATTCTCTACACAGTGCCTCTAAAGTCTCTCCTTTCTATGGCTCCTATGGTTTCCATCCCAGGGCCTTCCCAACTCCCCTGAGAGACAACTCCAACCTTCCCGCCATCTCCTCTTTCGTTCGACAGCTACGGGGTATACAGCGAATTATCCATTCTAACCTTGTGTCCACCAAGTCCCGCATGAAGACAATAGCAGATAGGAGACGCTGTGCGGCTCCTCTATATCAAGTCCGTGATAAAGTCTGGCTCTCCTCTAGATTCCTACCTCTCCGACTCACCCAAAACAAATTCAAACCCCGCTTTTATGGTCCCTTTCTCATTCTCAAGAAGATCAACCCAGTGTCCATGCGTCTTCGCCTACCTCGGACATGGAAGATCCACCCAGTATTCCATGTCTCGCAACTGAAACCTTACCGTCCTGATCTCTTTCATAGGCAGTTGCCCTGTCCCCCTCCTTTGTTGGTTGACAATGTGCCTGAATACGAAGTGCAGGAGGTCTGTGACTCTCGATTTTTCCATGGGCGCCTCCAATACCTTATTCATTGGAAGGGATACCCTTTGAGTGAGTGTTCCTGGGAGGATGCCTCTTCAGTCCATGCTCCTCTTTTAATCCGCCGCTTTTTTCGGCTCTTCCCTCACAAACCCGGGGCCTCGGGGAGGGGGCATACTGTTACACCGCGGCGCTCGCCGCGGCCGCGGGCTCAGGTTGCTGCGGCGCGGCACGTTAATCTCGCCGCGGCCGACGCCCGGGCCGAGGCAGACACCCAGGTCGCGGGGGTCGCCGCGGCTCCGGCGAGAGCCATGAAGGCTCCAGGGAGCCGGTCTGGGGGTCACGGCGCTCGCCGCTCCCCTTTTTTTTAAGTTCTGCCTTAAAGGCAGACGCGGCAGAGCCTGAAACCCCGAGGGGGTTTCAGGCATGGCCGCACACAGCGCATTATGCGCTTAACATTTATTCTTCTTGCATGTATTCACCTGCCCACCACCACTTACCGATGTTCCTAGGACAAACCGAACCCTTACACTGGGGGTTCTTTATACTTGCCTTTTTCTCTTCCCAGCATGCTTACCACTTCCTCTCTACCCAGCATGCATTGTTTAACACACATACCTAATTCATTACTGTTTTCTTTTCCCCAATCCAAGATGGCGGTGTTCTACTTCCTGTTTCCTGTTTCCTGTCCAGGGGTATTTAAGGGGATTCCAACTGCCTGTTCATTGCGTTGCAACACTCCTTGGTGATAGTCACGCTCCTATTTGATATCCTTCTGCGAATCCTGTCTGTTCCTGATTTGCCTTGTTTTTCTGCCTTCCTGAACTGCGGTCCTAATACCCTGGTGTCCTCCTTTTCGTTTCAGGGAGTTCCTGTGGAGGTTTTTTACCCTACTGGGGTTTTTCCTCTGGGACTCCTTCTGGAGGGCACGGACTGTAGTGGTTCGCTCATACCAAACAGCACCGTGGCTACCGGAAGGGGTCGCCCCTACCTCGGCCAGAGCAGAACCCGTCGGAACAAGGACCGTTCCCCTACGCCTCTCCGCTGCGAGGGTAAGACCGTTGAGAACCGCGACAGTGAGGGCCATTACCAATTCCAGGTGATGCCCTTTGGCTTAAATAATTCCCCTGCTATCTTCCAACTTTTGGTTAAGAAGGTCTTGCCTGGTAAGGAGGCTTTCTGTGCGACCTACTTAGACAACATTGCCATCTACAGTGCTAGCTGGGACGAACACCTGCATTACCTCCAAGAGATGCTTCAGGCCCTGCAACAGGCCGGCCAGACAATCAAGGCCAGCAAGTGCCAGATAGGGCAGGGTTATGTGGTGTGTTTAGGACACCTGGTAGGTGGTAGAAAGGTGCTGCCCCTTCAGGCCAAGATTGAAACCGGCCTGGCAACCACCTAAAACCCCAACTGAAGTGAGAAATTCCTAGGCCTCACTGGCTATTACAAAAGATTTGTTAAGGGATATGGTACCATTTTTGCCCCCTTAACTGAGCTGACTTCTAAGAAGCAGCCCAGGTTGGTGATCTGGACAGAGGCTTGTCAGAAAGCATTGATTGTCTCAAAGAAGCCATGTGCACTGCACCTGTGCTCAGGGCCCCTGATTACTCCAAGGAATTCATTGTGCAGATGGATGCTTCAGAGCATCACATGGGGGCAGTCTTAGCACAGCTGACTGAGGAAGGCCTAGACCAACCAGTAGCCCTCATTAGCAGGGGGTTACTTCCATGAGAACAGAAGAAGCTGGGACCATACCTGCTTGGGACTCACTTATGGGTTCAGACAAACCACAGACCCCTCAGATGGCTCATGCAAAAGAGGGGTGAAAATGCTAAACTCTTGAGGTGGTCCATAATGGACCATATCGTAGAGCATCGCCCAGGGACTGACCACACTAATGTTCACAGTGTCTCCAGATTCTTCCACCTTAGTGAAGAGAGTTCCCAGGGGTTTGGGTAGCTCTCCCCACTTTTAGCTGAGGGGACTCATGTTAGACCTGACAGCTGTAGGGTGGTCTTCCCCCAACTTTTTGCCTGTTCCTCTCATACTTCAGCATTAGAGATTTCCTTATATGCATCTAAAGGGTAATTTCTGATCTGAAAGGAGTAACATTATCATGTTTGGTATGATTGGAATGGTAGTGAGAAATCCTGCTTACTGGTGAAGTTGGATTTAACATTATTATTTTAGCAATGCCACTTTTCGAAAGTAGGCATTTCTTAGCACTTACTGCTCTCTGTGCCTTACAGCCTGTCTCCAATCCATGTCTGGTCCCTGCTGGTTGACAGCTCTACTTGTGCATTCCATCCAGACAGCCATAAACACAGGACACTCAGCTGCATCTGCCTTCATCTACATACTGATGAGTCTTCCTGGGTAGGAAGGGGGGGGCTCTCCATTACACTTCAAAGGCTAGTGGCCTCCCCTTTTACAAAAGACTGATAACCCCCAGAGATCTCCTGGCAGACAGGACTAGTTTGAAAGGAGAACTTCAAACCACTCTTTGAAGTCTTCCTCCGCTGCAAAGGCAACTTTGGGTGTATATATACTGGGTCTCTGACCCCCCAATTCAGACACTTCTAGACCTACAACTGGACTCTGTCAGAGGGACTGATGTGCTGCCCAAAGGACTCATCTGGACTGCTTTTCTGGAAGGACTGCTCTCCTGCTTGTGGCCCTGTTGCCTGCTGGCCCCTGATTCTGCTACAAGAACTCTGCCTTCCCCCACACGTGCTCTCCAACGGGTTGGATTGAGCTTGCACCCTGTACTGAAGTCTCAGGACCTTCAAAGACTTCATCTGAAGGAGATAATCCACAGAGCCCGAAAAAACAACACAATGCCTGCAAAATTTGATGCAATGCCTGCAGAACCAGCGCAGCACCTGTCTCGTGGCTGAAAAATCACTGTATCACCTGCTGGATCGACGCAGCGCATGTTGTCTCTTCACAATGTATTTTGGATTTTCCATGCATTGTCTCTGAGTGTCAAAATATCCCCGCACCACAGTGAGGAACCAAGGCTGCACTCTGGGAAATTGACACATCACCTTTCCGGCACGGAAAGAAACGTTGCTTCACCTTCGTCCCACCAGAAAAACCAGCGTATCCCTTTACTTTCTGACGCATCTCCTCCTCTGCGCCATTATTTTTGATGCATCCCAGATACTGTGTGTTAAAAGAATACAACCACTGATTATTAAGGAATGAGACTCATCTAAACCTTTAAAAAGTTATATCTTGACTTGTGCATATTGGATTTTTGTCATTTTTGCCTTCTTTTATTCAGATAAATATGACCTATTCTTCTAAACTGGTGTGGGGTACTTTTTGTTGTTTTCAATGTGTTACCAGATGAGTCATTGCACATTGCCTTCTACGTTAAGCCTGCTTGCTCTGTGCCAAGCTACTAGAGGTTGAGCACAGGATTATTTAGGTTGTGCTGTTGCTTACCCTGACTAGGATTGTGGCCCCTACTTGGACAGAGGCCATACCTCTGTCAATTAAAGACCCAATTTCTAACATTTGTGAATTTCAAAACTAAAATAAGTGTACACAAAAGTGTACGTTTGCTAGTGTGAAACAGGCCCATGGGTGTCATATGGCCTCATTTGAAAGATAAGTAACTTCATAAGTGCATAACCATTATTATCTAGTATTCTTACATCAGGTGAGATTCAAACAATACCCCAGCAATGCTGACATAGTTACACACCAAAATGGTCAACATAAAGTCATGCATATACAATAAACTCTTTGAAATATTCACCATCACGAGACCAGAAATTAGGCACTCATACTTCAGCTATTGGTCAATATCTCTTGACTCATACCTATGGTCCTGTTGACCAGCGCAATTAAATGTAAGTGACACTACTCAAATAATCCACAGCTTCCTATGTGCAAAGGCTGATGTTTCATTATGTAGAACAAATACAACGGCTAATTTTGGAAAGTGGAATGCATGTTTTAGCTGCATTTTGGAGAAATATACAACACATTTTTTTCAAGGTTTCATTTATATCAAATGTTAGTTTACTTTATGGAAAGATGTTTGTAATATTCTTGAATTCAATTTAACTTTACTGTGTGCTTGTGTTAACAGCGTGGCTTTTACATCATTCATGCTGTGGAACTGACTCTTCATTTACCAGGGATGACTACAATGTATCCAGAACATGTTATTTCTGGTGTTATTGTGACAGTATAACTGGGACTAGCATGTTAACAGATCGCTAGTACTTACTATAGACCAATGTGCCATTGTGGAGCTCTGTCAATATTTTGCCGTCAAAGGGTCAAAACATTGACTTTATCTAAGAGGACTGAGTTCTGTATTGCCTATGCTATTGAGTTCTCAAGATTAATTAGAAGGTATCCTCAACACTAACGCAGTTTCAGCCCTTGACACATCTTTTGTACTTTTACACTGTGCACTTCACAGTCAGGACTGCATACATCAGCACAGGTCTGTGAAAATGCATTTTAAGATGAATTGACTTCCCAGGTTCTTGTTGGCATTATGAGTGTGTTTTAATTTTTATTTATAAGCGTATTGGTCAACCTGAGACAACCAGTATTAAATGTGGAGTGTGCATGACAAGGAGGGAGGGATAGAGTGCCTTCTAATGGAATTCTTTGTCAAGTTTACTGTTACTTTGAGAAAGCAATTACATGTGCAAAAAGTAGTAAACATATGCACTCATCATTTACTTCTTTTGTCATCATTCCTTTTCAGTGGGCAGTGGAGGTGAAACCAGGGAAGAGTGGGACCAAGGGCAAAGACTACAAAGACTTAACACTAGGCTGGTACTGCAAACCAATCGCAGTTAGCACCAGTTTCAAGTTGGTGATAATCCATTCCCCCTGGCACCCCTTCCCCTTTGTGAATGGCAGCGAAAATATTTTTTTCAGAGCAGGCAGTGGTCCCACGGACCACTGCCCGCTCTGAAAAAATTAAAAGAAAACTTTTTTTTTTTATGCATCTCATTTTCCTTTAAGGCAAAGGGGCTGCATTTAAAAAAACAAAACTGCTTTATTTAAAAGCAGTCACAGACATGGTGGTCTGCTCACACCAGCAGGCCACCATCCCTGTGAGTGCCGCCATTCCCAATGGGGATGCAAATTGCGACCCCATTCCCAACGGGGTCACAAATTGCGACCTACCTCATGAATATTCATGAGGTAGGTCATTTGCGACCCCATTGCGAATCGCAGACAGTGTCATTGACACTGTTGTACATCCGGTTTTGTGACTCACAAATTGTGAGTCGCTAAGACTCGCAGTTTGTGAGTCGCAAAACCGGAATTTTGTACATGTGGCCCTTATTCCCTTGAGTCAGGTTTGCGGTATATAAAACTGAAAAAGAAAAAAATATTAATAAACTTAACGCTGTCTGTGTGACTAGAGAGCTTCCTAGCCCTCCGCCATTGTGGATTAAACACCAAAATACTAGACCCAAAAGCAAAGAGCCCACTTGCTGATAACAGCAGTTACACCTTCTGATGAGATTTGCAGACAAGTGTGATGTATTTCACCAAATTTGCTCCTGCAAACCGAAGACTGTGAAAATGAGATAGTTTCAGCCTGCAAACAAGCAGAGCTCTGAATGAGCAATGTGGGACACAGAATTTGTTGTTTTGACCCATTTCATTTGGTCTACCTTCTCCACTGCTACTGTAGCTGGGCTGCTGTGAAAAGGCAGTAGAAAACAAGTATGCTATTACGGCTGCCCCAGAGCACTGCAGCTGTGTCAGGCACAGTACTACTTTAGAACTGTCACTGGAGAGGGGACCGGCCACTAAGAAAAAACACTGCTGAATACGAAAATGTTATGGTTGGAGTGATTGAATTAATCTGATCCTCTGGTAGTTGCTCTGCCCATTCCAGTGTACCATATTTTGGATCAATTACATAATATCGATCCAGCCAAATATCAAAACACAAAAATAGCAGAAATTAAATATCAATTACAAAAATATCCACTTCCTACACTTAACTAGTAAAACCACAAGTATTGAGAAAAGAAATATTATTGTTAACAAGATTGATTTTTACCTACATAAAAAAAAATCAGAAACTAAAATATTGTTAGCTATAAATAAACATATAATATGTCAAAAATATCAATTAAAACAATATCGCCTACAATATACGCTACAGGGAGATGCGAAAACTGTGTCATTCAGCAGCCAAAGCGGCAGGGAAGCAGCCACATCTAATAAAGGCAGGACGGGCACATTCAAAGTTATTTTGCCTCCCGCAGTGCCTGTCACTAAGTCTGTGGTGGCTCGGAGAACTTCATCTTCCAGCAGCACAAGCATCAGGGAAGCAGCCACATTCAATTAGTGATGAGTGAGCACTTCAAAAGTTGTTGTACTTCCTAATGCACCTGTTACTCTATGGGGGCCTAAAAAACTCCTTTGTCCAGCAGCCCAAGTGGCAGGGAAGTAGCCACATCCAGTTAATGCCAGATGGGCTCTTTAAAAGTTGTTTGGCCTCCCACTTAGTGTACACACCCTTCGCAGCCAGGACGAGGCTGGGCTGGGCCACCTCTTCATCTTTGATTTAACCTCGCAAGCTTTTGAGAATTTTTGCTGTTTCATTTGGAGTTAAGAGCAAATACCTTTATATTCTAGGCCTCCACTCACTGCATCTATGCCCTGACTATGTCCCCCAGCTGCTTGAGGACTAGGAGGATCTTTGATTGCGCCAATATACCTAATACAAACTGGTGAACAGTTGTTTCAACTTTTCCTGTCTATGCTCACTTCTACCCGCTGGGAGACAATTATCTTTGCTGGCACATGCAATGAAAGCTGTACTGCTTCCCAAGCTTACTCACAAAGCAAGCACTACTATGCAATCAGCCCTCCTGGGGGACTATATGAAGGTGCTGGGCTACTGAACTATTGCTGGACACTGTTACTTTTTTTTCTTTTTATTAGGCTTAGCATTATGGAAAATAATATATTTGCTATTGACAGGGCATCTTACGTAACTGTTGTGATTTGACTTTTATTGGCTTCCCCTTCTCGTTTAGTATTGCTAACATTATACTTTGCATGGGTATATTTTTGGTCTACTCCAGCCCTGTAGCGGGTCTTTGATCTAAGGTTTTCTTGTCTGTTTGTTCTATCGAACAAGGATGTGGGGTGTAGTTATTAGTGCTGGGGGAGGGGGACAAAGGAGTCTGGTGCACCCACTAGGATTCCATTTGGGTGTTGTTGGGACCAACATTCCATTTGTATTCAAAGTTATTGGCCATTATGGGTAAACGGAAGGCAGCTGATGTTGTCCCATCCCTTAACAAACCCAATAAGTGTGCCAGGAAAGGAAGGGATTCAAGTACTCTCAGCCAAATAAGTGATCTGATTGTGGAGGTTGGGGACTATATTAACTCTGTACATTCTTTGACCCAAGGTCCTGAGAAGAGAAAAAAACTATAATATCTGACATCTTTGGGAAAATACTCGATACGGCAAGGATTAGTAAGAGCAAACCTCCTGTGAGCTCCTTCCTCACACAACCTGCAACCACCTAATGATCCTCTGATCTGACACATCTCTATACTCTGTTAGGGGCCGGATTTGCATCATTTTTTTATGCAAATCCGGCGCCAAATTAACTCCATATTTATATTTTGACGCTAAACCCGTCTAGCATCAAAATATTGGAGTTAACGTCATTTTGTTACAGTGAAAACCTACCTTGCATCAAGGAGATGCTAGATCGGCGTTCCCAGGCAAAAAATGACTCTAAGGCCTTAGCACCTTATTTATCCTCCTGTGCAAAAATCAGGCACAGGTGGAGGAGGGCCTTAAATAATGGCGCTAAGCCAGCTTACCGTCATTAACGCCTGGGTCAGGGCAGTCGTTAGGGGACCTGTGTGCTCATTTTCATGGTTGGAGACCATGGAAGCAGTCTACAGGTGCCCTTCCTTGCCCCCAGAGACACCCCTACTCACCCCCACCCACACCTGGAGGACACCTAAGGATGGGGCACCCATCCAGGTAAGTCTGGGTAAGTTTTATTTAATTTTATTTAAGTGCCATAGGGGGGCCTAACTTGGACCCCCCTACATGGCACTGTGCATAAGTCCCCTGGGCATGGCCATTGGGCAGGGGGGAATGACTCCTGTCTTTACTAAGATAGGAGTCATGTCCATGAGGGTTGTGTGTCAAAAATTGCCCTAGTCAGGTTAGAGTCATTTTTCTGACTCTAACTTGACTAGCGCCATTCTTTGATGCACAACCTCCTGTTTCCCCTACGTCTCCCCCACCCGGTTAGCATAATTTATTTTGACGCTAACCGGGCCTTATCGCTGGCTAGCGTCATTCCTTAAATATGAAGCCCGGCGGGGGTCCAGGAATGGTGTAAGATAGTGGTAAACTTTTTGACGCAAACCTGCGCTAACGCAGGTTTGCGTCAAAAAGTATAAATCAGGGCCTTGTCCCCTACTTAACCTGAAGTGTCTTTCTCCAATAGGTTTACTCCATTGCTGTAAATTGTTGAGGGGGAACCACTATCGCCTGTTTGCAGGGTAGAGGAGTTTTTTATTATTACCTGGTCTTATAATGCAACAACTAACTTGTATGAAATTGTTTTAGACTTGTGCAATGACGTGACCAGCTTAACAGGAGCGGTTGAATTTTTAGAATCAAAATTGAATGCAGTCACACAACTGTTAGCACAGGCTACTCAGCCACAGGGCAGTAAAGTTACCACTATTGGTTCCTTCTCCCTTTCTCCTCCTAGTTCTGGTATTTCCGGAAGATTAGACTGGGGAATATTCTGAAGACTTGTGGGACACCGCCAGCGTGTCCCGCTCAATTTATCCAGTCTGCTAGGTTTCAGGGAGTGCAGCAGGGGGTTGAGTATTGGACAGGACCATAGAAATTGACCTAATATTGTTGATCCCGACTCTGTGGCACGCCCTAGTGGAAGCACTGCACTTGGACATTGTGGCACTCATTTTATTGGGGGTTGCCAGGGGTGGTCCCATGTCAGGGGATGCTTGTGGGTTTACCCATAGAGGGAGTCTCACCCAGGCTGCTTTCAGTGAGGGATACCTTAGCTTTAATTCGACTAAAGTCCCAAATTTGAAAAAAGAGTGTTTTGAGAACAAGGAATGCTTACATAACAAACAATTACACAGGCTGAGAGGAAACTACAAATGTATGTCTATTATAATGCAAGGCATCTTAAGTGAGAAATTCCTCAGACTCAAGTGTGTGTGACACCATTGAGATTGTGGTAGGCTCCAGGGAACTTTTAGATGGTTTATTGGCAATAAAAGCATGCCATATTCATACCAGCAGCATAGGGATTCAAATTGGCTTTGGTAATAGTGAAGGGCATGGCAGTCGTCTAAGATTAGCAGAGGGAAGCCGTGAGAAGGAGCGGCCCTTGAGTGACATTAACTGACTGTGTCAACCTGCATCCATAATCGCTCTGAGTATTACCGTGCCTGTCCACTGTAGCTCAAGTACTCCAGATACAGGTAGAGGCCGCTCTAGGGGGTATTGGTTACCCTTTGGGTACTGCGACTGAGCAATTTGGGACTCCTGGTCAGTTGCAGATTCATTCCAGGAATCTTGCTGGGATACGTAGTAAGTTAGCTGGCCTCCCATGGGACTCCTTTCACCTTTGTCTTTTCCAGGAGACCTGGGCCTTAGAGCCATTTTATAAGTCAGGTTTTGTACCTATGTAGTGAATGTGCCCCCTCCTCATCTAGTAGCCCCTCTGGGAGCCTCTTGATATGAGTTAAAGTTTTACTCAACTGGGCCATCCAGCAGTTGCCCATCAAGTCGCTCAATGTTTTTGGGCTATTTACAAGGACCAGTGAGTGATGCATAATCAATATTTACAACATAACTGTACTGCTACTAACAACATTCCTTCCTTAACATTAAACATCTTAGATAATCATCTTGAGTACCTGTCTTTAAAAACCCATGCTCATTCTTATGGGTGACTTTAATACTACCTATGAGCCATTGGGTATTATTACGTATTCCACCCAACCAAAGGATAAAGTCCTGGCTATCCTGGAATGAAATGCTCCCTTTTTAAAATCATGCTCTCCTTTGGCCACACAATTAGCATTGTTTTCTACCACTCACAGGGTGGGAGCATGTAACTCTGATGTGGGTAGGGCATTTACATTCTGTAGAGGCTCATCGAAGAACAAAATGGATTATGTAACGCAGTCTCTTAAACTATAGAACTGTTTGGTGGATTTTTGCATAACCAATAGAGTAGAGAGTGGTCATAATCCTCTGCATCGACCAGACCAGAGTACTCATGAATGTTATTGTTGGGAACTCCAGGAAGGTCCTTCAGTGGCCAAAAATGTGTTCTAGTCCTCTGCTTTTCACTTCAAATTATGATCTTTTTGCCTCAATTCTTTCCCCTTATGAGGATGCCAATCTACCTGTGATTCCCATCGCTATCATCCATGGTCATTGTTCGACTCCTCATGTCATTTCTTTGAGCCTGGTCTGCATGTTAATGAGGCTTCATGAGAACAACTACACTTAGGTTTGGTGAGGCATGAAGGGGGCATTAACAGAGAAGATTAGAGTCACTCTTGGGGTCCGGCAGGAATGTGTTCTCACCCGAATATTCTTTTCTTTGTATACAAATGATGCATTTAGAGATCTAAATGAAAGTATTTGATGCTGTCCCTAAACTTGACGGCATCTCCATCCCTGGGCTCCTGTTTGCCAATGACATCTTGGGGCTATTCATTGCTGGGATATTTTGACATAGCCCAGATGGTTGCTCTCCTTGCACACCCTCCACTGTTCCATGCATTGATGTAAAAGACTTTTTTAATGTATTTTAAACTTCTTATACTTCTGTGTCATCTTTTATTCTGTAATTCAACGGGCCTAGGTATGACTTTTGTGATGATGTATTCTTCTGTTTTTATCACTTTTGTGGCCTTTGTGACAGAAATAAAGTTTTATGACTACAATATTATTGGCAAAATAATTAAACAATCATGAATAAATATTTGAAAAACACATTTTGCATAAAACAAGAACTTCAAATTAACCCAAAATATTTTGTACACAGTTAAATAAAATACAAATATGTTACATTAACAAAATAACTACCATACACCTCAATAAATTATACGATTAAAATATTAAGAATACAACTCCAAAACAAATTATCATTAACTACAAATATTAAAGCCCCCAACCTAAATATTAATGAATATATGTATAAATACATATATATTGAAAACTATTAAACTGCATATCCTACATCAAAGATAAAACCTTATTTAGCGCTTACCATAAAAGGACTCAACTGAACAAAGTATACTAAAACTAAATCGACCAATAAAATAAAAGTATAAACAACTTTAACCAACAAAATTAATTAACTCAACTATATAAAAGGCACCCTAATTTAAACAATTAAACCTTCAAATCAACAATCGCCGAATTCTCTCACCAGACCATTATAGAAGAAATATATACATCTAAACAACTACCTAACCAAGGGAGTAAGGCTTATATTTAAACAAAAATGTGAATGTTATTAAACTTTAATAATGTCAAATAGCAAACAAATATTAAAACAATCTCTAACTTCTATCTCTTTACATAGACTTCCTAAAAACAAAACATTTGAAAAACTAATATATTGGCAGGAATAACAGCTATCGCAAACCAGCAAAAATATATAAGAATACAAGTAGACATACATTAATAAAAAACTATAAATTCACTTAAATAGCAAGCAAAAATAAAACTAATGATCTCAAACTCTAGACTCTACCAACAAATTGACATTTAAAATAAAACTTACATTTTTGTTTTCATAATAGAAAAGATAGAAACTGCCCCACACTAGAACACCCTCAGTGGAAAAGCTGCAAAAACATGTGAAACATCTACACAGAACATACATGTCAGTATACAGAATAGAAGCATTTCCATATGTTAAAATGTAAATAACAAACATGAAATCTTTAAATGATTATTATTACACTACTTTCAGAAACAAAGACAGAAGCTGCAAAATATATTGTTTCCAAAAAGGGAAACAATTACTAAATCACATGGACTATACCTACAGCATGGAAAGTGCATCATCAGTATATAGAAATTGGAAATGTACTAGATAGTATTCTGATGCATGCTACTGGAGGCCAACTACAAAGATGGTGTTTTAATTGATGTAAGAGTGCACAGCCACTCTCAAAATGTGGCAAGGATAAAAGTAAGAGAGATATTGCAGGTCATAAGAAAGGCAAGCACTAGCTTCCAGGAAACCACAACCAAAATCCTTAAAATTTCTCCAAACACATAACCTAGCAACTACCAGCTATCCCCACTTTAAAACGTTTAAAACATTAAACTGCATAAACTAAGAAAGCTATCAGCAAACCGCACCTAGAAGACACCAAAAGTTACACAGCTTACAAATATGCTATCTAAAGTCCCTAAACACTTAACGGGCAACTACCACCTATCCCCACTTAAAAACACCTAATTGCATGAACCCCTGTGTACCAAATCATCATTGAAGTGTACTCACTTGGGAGGAAACCATTAGTATAGAGTGTGTAATCCAGGGAGTAACATGGCTGTAACTCACAGGAGGCTCTCTTACTGTCACTCCAACCACCAGTCCAGAATAATAAGGCACAAATTCCCTTCTTTGGGAATTCATACATGAAGTGCACTCACCTGGGGGTATGACATATAACAAGTGCATGACGTACAGGGAGTGACAGGACTGCTAAGACCAGGAGGCTCTATCTCTCCAACTCTAAACACAAGCCCCTTGTGCATCTGCCCAAATGTTCTTGTTTTTTAACTCACAGCGGAAGTGTACTCACTTGGGAAGATAATTTATGTATACTGTGTGTAGTACATGGAGTAACATAACTGTAAATCCCAGGAGGGCCAGCCCCTATAACTCTGTTCACTAGGCCAGTGTCCTTATGCCATAATGCATCTGTCTGTGAACTCACAAATTAAGTTTACTTGTCTGGGAGGGACCAAGATACAGATTATGATACACTCTGTGATGTGGCTGACCACGTAGATCCATCTTGAGCAGCTAAGCCAAGATGAAAATATTGTGGACAAGAAGGACAGCTCAACCTGTGTGAAAAAAGCAAGAACAAAAGGCCTCAAGGTGCATCACCTAAATGGTATTGGCAGCAAACACATTCACAATACACTGACCACATGATGACTGCAATCACATATACAACAAAGTGCTGGGTCTGCCAGCATAACAGTCAACTAGGCCTTAAAAGGATCAAAGACACTTCTTTGCCCACCAATGTTTTGGCTGAACTGGTGGCAAGATGTAAGTCTTTACTCATTCTCCCAAGTGCTAATGAATACATACATCCTGCGGCTGGTTGGCTGAAATGGAATTGGTATGTTTCACAAATGTCAGGTCATTATAATTTATAGCATGTGTACGTACCTGTGACATAAGGAAAACCTGCCAATCCAATGTATACGCAGCCTGTGCTAAATGTCACTGTAAACTACTGGAGGTAGATGTCACAATACAACCTGTAACATTGTATCTCTCACATCGACAGGTCAAGCTGCCTCTGGGAACACCGAGCCCACTGAAGAGACTGCCACTACCCCCATGGATCAAGCCCATAGTGAAGACAACACTCCTGGATGTCTGGACATTGACGACGGTTTTGGCCCATCAGTTTAAATTGGTCAGATGACACCAGTAAGCCTCACCATGACCACTTCGAGTCCTTCCCGCCTGGTTGCATCAACATCAAAGGCTGTCATTCACTCCCCAACCTGTGTCCTAGGACAATGACAATCATCTCGGGCCCCCCAAGCCAGGATCCTGAGCTCACAACCCACCTCCGACATTGATCGTCCTGGAACCAGTAGTAGGGGGCAATATGTGGCAAGGGCGCAGGCACATGGGGATAGGGTGCATGGGAGGGATGTTGTGTGTCAATGGCAATGAGGTCACTTGGGATGGTCCTGGCCAGGACACCATCAGCCAAGTCTTGGGAGCCTATCAAGAATCCAAAGGCATGATGGGCTAGGTACTTACTGAACTCAGGGAAATGAAGCAGCTGCAGAGGGACTTCCATCATGAGTCACTGGAAATGTGAGAGGCCACCAACACCTTCCTGGCCTCCCTATCAGAGGTGTTCAGGGAGATGAGCATTACCCTGATCAGGAACCGTGAGCAACACCACACCTCTTCCTTTGGCCAAGCAACACCAGCACCTTCAACATCTGTGGCAGCCACTGGAAGCGAGGCCCTGTCAGGGGAAGGACCCGCCTCAGGCACCCCTGCCTCTGTAGCAGCAGAACCCCCCCCCCTACAAGCGGGGATGCCCACCCAAGAATCCAGGCGCATCGGATGGCAAGACACCAACCACTGCCAGCAAGTGACCTCTTCTTGAAGGAACTCTTTTGTGTGCCACATATTCAATCTGTTGACTATTTTTCAACCACCTTCCATTTTCTATGGTAGTAGGACACTGGACTTTGGAATTCAAATGTTGTGGCATCTACTAAAATGATTACATACATCATGACCGATCCCTTCACTTTCCTTTTGTGTTACATCGCATTATTATTTCCTGCACCAATAGTCAATAAACTCACCTATCAGAATTTCAATGTTTGCTTGCTTCTATTCCATATTTTGAAATGTTGAGATGTAAGCCCATGTGATGCATATGAGGAAGACACAAGATAATAATGGAAGGAGGTATATGTTGAAGGTAGTGTCATGCTGAGGATTATTAGCAACACACTGATACAAGTGTCTGATCACACCAAACATTTTATTGCACTGTACAGCACATAGGCTGTCAAAATATCTGGACTGTCATAGCCAAGAATAATTGAATCATATTGAGTCAGAGGTACAGTCCCCCCGACCACAGAAGAAAAGGCTTTGTCAGACCTCCTCCATTAGAATAGGCTAACATGTTTGTGGATGTTGTCACCAGCTTGAGCCTTATCACTTACCAAAACCAGGTCTGCTGACATAACATAAGCCATGGCACAGACAGAGGGCAGTACAACAGTCCCTTATCATAGGTCCATCCTATCATAATGACCAAGCATCTGGTGGTATGGCACAAACTTATGTCAGTGTTTTGGCACAGGCACTGTAGCCTGCAATGAGGTAACATGTCTACAGTTACCTAAAAACAGGTCATACAAGATCATTGTCTACACATTGTGAAGGGAGATTGCATGGATTGCTCTTTACAACATATCTCAAGGCCATACTATCACACACATCAGACAATTGGCCCAACACACCCCATCAAACCAGTGTAGTGTACACTTCCATCCACCTATCGTCCAATCTAGTTTGGCACAGGACTCATACACCCTAAATCTGTGATCAACATTACCTGGATCAATCCATGTCAACCTCCCATGTCAGAACAGCACCAGATACATGCCAATGTCACAACTCTGAAATGTCCACATGAGAATGTCATGGCGAAGGTCCCTGGAGAAAAACAATACAAGGTGTTTAGATTGGAAATTTATACCTATGACCAAAGGCTCATATCATACATCAGTTGATACACTTACATTGCAATGAGACTGACACAAACCCAGCAGATAATCAAGGTAGTGAAATATTCATGTCTGACTTATCAAGTAGCCCTTGGCTGTACACTGCAGAGCATAAGATCCCCTATTTTTGGAAAAACACCCTACTCTACACATCCTGAAAACTACAGTCCTTCAAACAGTCACAGTAATTATATAACATTACATACTTACAGTCAGGTAAAGGAGTGATTGATGAGATCTGCCAGCAAGTCTTCACCTTCCTCATCCTCACTTGGCATTTCAGGATTCTCACCGGGTGGCACTGATAGCTCCCTCTAATCTAAGATGTATGGGATATTACTCTGCAATGTTGTGGAGCATGCAGCAGGCCACAATGATCTTACACACTTTTTCATGTGAGTAGAGGAGGGTTCCATCTGTCTTGTCCAGACACCTAAATATGGCCTTCAGGAGCCCAAAAGCCCACTCTATGACACGCCGTGTTCTTTCGTGGGCATTGTTGAAGCAGACTTTCACTGGCGTGGCTGAATTCCTCACCGACGTCAACAACCATGGATGGTTTAGGTATGCAGAGTCCCCTGTTATTGAATGGGACATATGTGCCACTATGAGTCCCTCTCATCAGATTTCTTGCAGCAGACATTGTACACCCACAACCAGGACATATGTGACTTACCAACCAGCCAGGCCCTCTCGGGGTACAGTTGTGACATCCGCTGGTGAATTGTGCTGTTCTGCATAATGAAGGCATCATGGACTGAACCGGAATAATGGCCTCAGACCTGTGAAATGTAGAGATTCCCCAAACAAACAACTTGGACATTAATGGAATGGAAGTTCTTTCTGTTGCAGTAGACTTGTTCATTGCTATGCGGTGTGACCAAGGCAACATGTGTACCCTCAATGGCTCCCACCACATTTAAATGCATTTTTAAATTTTGCACATGGTTACCACCAAGTTCAACTTGGTGGTAGTTAGCGATTCCTAAATGCCCAAATCGCATTTAGGAATTGCTTCATACATGTGCTAAGGAATCACAAATAAGGAATCCTTATTTGCGATTTCTAATTTAGAGAGTCGCAATTTGTGACTCTCTAAACAGGGTCGCAATTTTAAGGAATCGCTATTTTAGCGATCCCTTAAAATTGCTTTCAGAATGTCTTTCATACATTCTGAAAGGGCTTTTTGCATTCGCAAACGGGCATTCGCACCATTTGCGAATGCAAAAAACCTTGATACATCTGGCCCTTAGTTATGCTGTCACAAGTGGTTGGAGATGAATGACTCTGATTAGTTTGATTACTGAGACAGATTGAGCAATATACAATGCGATCTTTGCATTCCTCATCTTACCTAGATATTTAAAAAGAGCTGGAAATCTTCCTGGCAAAGAACAGACAGTAAGGGCCAGATGTATCATGAAGGCCTTTTGCGATTCAGAAATAGCGATTTTTAAGAAATCGCTATTTCCGACTCGCAAAATGCCATATATCACATTTGCGAATCGGTAATAGCAATTTCTTAAAAATCGCAAATGCTATTACCGAATCGCAAATTGTGATACCGGCCCCATTCGCACCTATGGGCCTGTTGGCCCATATCTGCAAATTTTTTGCATTTCCAAAATTGCGATTTCTTAACTAGAAATCGCAATTGTGGAAATGCAAAACCCGAGGATGCTGAGGGCCTAAGGCCCCATCTGAGGTACCCCAAAATATTTTGGGGGGACATGTAGGGTGCACACATGCCAAAAGGGCATGTGTGCTTTACATGTACATTTTAAAAATGCATTTTAAATGCATTTTTTAATTTTGCACATGGTTACCACCAAGTTCAACTTGGTGGTAATTAGCAATTCCTAAATGCCCAAATCGCATTTAGGAATTGCTTCATACATGTGCTAAGGAATCGCAAATAAGGAACCCTTATTTGCGATTTCTAATTTAGAGAGTCGCAATTTGTGACTCTCTAAACAGGGTCGCAATTTTAAGGAATCGCTATTTTAGCAATTCCTTAAAATTGCTTTCAGAATGTCTTTCATACATTCTGAAAGGGCTTTTTGCATTCGCAAACGGGCATTCGCACCATTTGCGAATGCAAAAAACCTTGATACATCTGGCCCTTAGTTATGCTGTCACAAGTGGTTGGAGATGAATGACTCTGATTAGTTTGATTACTGAGACAGATTGAGCAATATACAATGCGATCTTTGCATTCCTCATCTTACCTAGATATTTAAAAAGAGCTGGAAATCTTCCTGGCAAAGAACAGACAGTAAGGGCCAGATGTATCATGAAGGCCTTTTGCGATTCAGAAATAGCGATTTTTAAGAAATCGCTATTTGCGACTACCAAAATGCCATGTATCACATTTGCGAATCGTTAATAGCAATTTCTTAAAAATCGCAAATGCTATTACCGAATCGCAAATTGTGATACCGGCCCCATTCGCACCTATGGGCCTGTTGGCCCATATCTGCAAATTTTTTGCATTTCCAAAATTGCGATTTCTTAACTAGAAATTACAATTTTGGAAATGCAAAACCCCAGGGTGCTGGGGGCCTAAGGCCCCCTCTGCTGCACCCCAAAATATTTTTGGGGGACAAGTAAGGTGCACACATGCCAAAAGGGCATGTGTGCTTTACATGTACATTTTAAAAATGCATTTTAAATGCATTTTTAAATTTTGCACATGGTTACCACCAAGTTCAACTTGGTGGTAATTAGCGATTCCTAAATGCCCAAATCGCATTTAGGAATTGCTTCATACATGTGCTAAGGAATCGCAAATAAGGAATCCTTATTTGCGATTTCTAATTTAGAGAGTCGCAGTTTGCGACTCTCTAAACAGGGTTGCAATTTTAAGGAATCGCTATTTTAGCGATTCCTTTAAATTGCGTTCAGAATGGCTTTCATACATTCTTAAAGGGCTTTTTCCATTTGCAAACGGGCATTCGCACCGTTTGCGACTGCAAAAAACCTTGATACACCTGGCCTTTCAACTTTTTTCATTCAAAAATTGAAAAAATCTAAATTTTATATTTTTCTTCAAAAAAGTCACAAAGTCCCATTTTTTTTAGGGGGACTTAGAAAAAATGTCAACTTTTATCATCCAAATAGTGAAAACATCCAAATTTAATTTTCATCTTCAAAGAAGTGGCAAACTCCCATTCTGACAAGGGACTTGGAAGCACTTTTGACTTTTTTCAAAAGTTGATATTTTTTCTAAGTCCCATCTCATTCTAAGATGGAAATGAAAATATAATGTAACTTTTGTCTAAGTTGACATGTGTGCCACTTCCCATTTCATAATGAGACATTTTGACTTATTGGATGGAAAGATAAACTTTTTTGATCCAAATAGTGAAAAAGTGCAAATTCATAGTTTTCGTCAAAAAAGTGACAAAGTCCGATTCTGAGTGGGCACTTTAAAAAAATTCCAACTTTTTTCAACCAAAAAGTGAAAAAATCCAACTTTCATCTTTTTTAGTCCCAAAAGTGAAAAAATCAAATTTCATTTTTTTTTCTTCAAAAAAGTGAAAAACTCCGATTCTGAGTGAGCACTTAGAAAAAATTTCAACTATTTTCATCAAAAAAGTGAAAAAATCTAAATTTCAACTTCTTTAGTCCCAAAAGTGAAAAAATCAATTTTCATTTTTTTCTTCAAAAAAGTGACAAAGTCCCATTCTGAGTGGTCACTTAGAAAAAAATTCGGGCCAGATGTATCATGAAGGCCTTTTGCGAATCACAAATAGCGATTTTTAAGAAATCGCTATTTTCGACTCGCAAAATGCCATGTATCACATTTGCGAATTGGTAATAGCGATTTCTTAAAAATCGCAAATGCTATTACCGAATCGCAAATTGCAATACCAGCCCCATTCGCACCTATGGGCCTGTTGGCCCATATCTGCGAATTTTTTGCATTTCCAAAATTGCAATTTCTTAACTAGAAATTACAATTTTGGAAATGCAAAACCCCAGGGTGCTGGGGGCCTAAGGCCCCCTCTGCTGAACCCCAAAATATTTTTGGGGGACAAGTAAGGTGCACACATGCCAAAAGGGCATGGGTGCTTTACATGTACATTTTAAAAATGCATTTTAAATGCATTTTGAAATTTTGCACATGGTTACCACCAAGTTCAACTTGGTGGTAATTAGCGATTCCTAAATGCCCAAATCGCAGTTAGGAGTTCCTTCATACATGTGCTAAGGATCGCAAATAAGGAAATCTTATTTGCAATTTCTAATTTAGAGAGTCGCAATTTGCGACTCTCTAAACAGGGTCGCCATTTTACGGAATCGCTACTTTAGCAATTCCTTAAAATTGCTTTCAGAATGTCTTTCATACATTCTGAAAGGGCTTTTTGCATTCGCAAATGGACATTCGCACCGTTTGCAAATGCAAAAAACCTTGATACATCTGGCCCTTAGTTATGCTGTCACAAGTGGTTGGAGATGAATGACTCTGATTAGTTTGATTACTGAGACAGATTGAGCAATATACAATGTGATCTTTGCATTCCTCATCTTACCTAGATATTTAAAAAGAGCTGGAAATCTTCCTGGCAAAGAACAGACAGTAAGGGCCAGATGTATCATGAAGGCCTTTTGCGATTCGGAAATAGCGATTTTTAAGAAATCGCAATTGCTGACTCGCAAAATGCCATGTATCACATTTGCGAATCATAGATGCGGCCCCATTCGCATCTATGGGCCTGTTGGCCCATATCTGCAAATTGTTTGCATTTCCAAAATTTCGATTTCTTAACTAGAAATCGCAATTGTGGAAATGCAGAACCCCAGGGTGCTGGGGGCCTAAGGCCTCCTCTGCAGCACACCAAAAAAAAATTGCAGGACATGTAGGGTGCGCACATGCCAAAAGGGCATGTGTGCTTTACATGTACATTTTAAAAATGCATTTTAAATGCATTTTTAAATTTTGCACATGGTTACCACCAAGTTCAACTTGGTGGTAATTAGTGATTCCTAAATACCCAAATCGCATTTAGGAATTGCTTCATACATGTGCTAAGGAATCGCAAATAAGGAATCCTTATTTGCGATTTCTAATTTAGAGAGTCGCAGTTTGCGACTCTCTAAACAGGGCAGCAATTTTAAGGAATCGCTATTTTAGCGATTCCTTAAAATTGCATTCAGAATGTCTTTCATACATTCTGAAAGGGCTTTTTGCATTCGCAGACGGGCATTCGCACCGTTTGCAAATGGAAAAAACCTTGATACATCTGGCCCTTCAACTTTTTTGATCCAAAAATTGAAAAAATCCAAATTCAATTTTTTTCTTAAAAAAAGTCACAAAGTCCCATTTTTTTAGGGGGCCTTGGAAAAAATTTCAACTTTTATCATCCAAAAAGTGAAAACATCCACATTTAATTTTCTCCTTCAAAGAAGTGGCAAACTGCCATTCTGACAAGGGACTTGGAAGCACTTTTGACTTTTTTCAAAAGTTAAATTTTTTTTCAAAGTCCCATCTCATTCTGAGATGGGAATTAAAATATAATTCAACTTTTGTCTAAATTGACATGTATGCCGCTTCCCACGTCATAATGAGACATTTTGACTTTTTGGATGGAAAGATAAACTTTTTTGATCCAAATAGTGAAAAAGTGTAAATTCATAGTTTTCGTAAAAAAAGTGACAAAGTCCCATTCTGAGTGGGCACTTAGAAAAAATGTCAACTTTTTTCATCCAAAAAGTGAAAAAATCCAAATTTCATCTTTTTTAGTCCCAAAAGTGAAAAAAATCAAATTTCAATTTTTTTCTTCAAAAAAGTGACAAAGTCCCATTCTGAGTGGGCACTTCGAAAAAATTCCAAAATTTTTCTTCAAAAAAGTGAAAAAATCCAAATTTCATCTTTTTTAGTCCCAAAAGTTAAAAATCAAATTTCAATTTTTTTTCTTCAAAAACGTGGTAAAGTCCCATTCTGAGTGGACACTTCTAAAAATTCCAACATTTTTCTTCCAAAAAAGTGAAAAAATCCAAATTTCATCTCTTTTAGTCCCAAAAGTGAAAAATTCAAATTTCTATTTTTTTCTTCAAAAATGTGACAAAGTCCCATTCTGAGTGGGCACTTACACAAAATTTCAACTTTTTTCATCCAAAAAGTGAAAAAATTAAAATGACATCATTTTTAGTCCCAAGAGTGAGAAAATCTAATTTCAATTTCTTTCTTCAAAAAAGAGACAAAGTTCCATTCTGAGTAGGGACTTTGAAAAAATTTCAACTTTTTTCATCCAAAAAGTGAAGAAATCCAAATTTCATCTTTTTTAGTCCCAAAAGTGAAAAAATCAAATGTCATTGTTTTTCTTCAAAAAAGTGACAAAGTCCTTTTCTGAGTGGGGACTTAGAAAAAAATTCAACTTTTTTCATCCAAAAAGTGAAAAAATCCAAATTCACATTTTTTCTTCAAAAAAGTCTCAAAGTCCCATTTTGAAGGGGGACTTAGAAAAAATGTCAACTTTTATCGTCCAAAAAGTGAAAACATCCAAATTTAGTTTTCTTCTTCAAAGAAGTGGCAAATTCACATTCTGACAAGGGACTTGGAAGCACTTTTGACTTTTTTTAAAAGTTGAATGTCCCATCTCACTCTGAGATGGGACTTGGAAAATAATTCAACTTTTGTCTAAGTTGACATGTTCGCCGCTTCCCATGTCAGAATGGGACATTTTGACTTATTGGATGGAAAGAGAAACTTTTTTGATCCAAATAGTGAAAAAGTGCAAATTCATAGTTTTCATCACAAAAGTGACAAAGTCCCATTCTGAGTGGGGAATTTAAAAAAAAAGGAAACTTTTTTCATCCAAAAAGTGAAAAAATCCAAATTTCAACCTTTTTAGTCCCAAAAATGAAAAAATCAAATTTAATTTTTTTTCTTCGAAAAAGTGACAAAGTCCCAATCTGAGTTGGCACTTAGAAACAATTTCAAATTTTTCATTCAAAAAGTGAAAAAATCCAAATTCATACTTTTCGTCAAAAAAGTGACAAAGTCCCTTTCTGAGTGGGCACATAGAAAAAAATTATACTTTTTTCATCCAAAAAGTGAAAAAATACAAATTTCATCTTATTTAGTCCCAAAAATGAAAAAAACAAATTTCATTTTTTTCTTCAAAAAAGTGACAAAGTCCCATTCTGAGTGGGCACTTAGAAAAAAAAATCAACTTTTTTCATCCAAAAAGTGAAAAAATCTAAATTTCATCTTTTTTATCCAAAAAGTGAAAACATCCAAATTCAATTTTTTACTTCAAAAAAGTCACATAGTGCAATTCTGAATGGGGACTTGACTTTTTTCAAAAGTTATTTTTTTTTTCTAAGTCCCATCTCATTTTGAGATGGGACTTAGAAAATAATTCAACAGTTAAGTAAGTTGACATTTGTGCCACTTCCCATGTCAGAATGGGACATTTTGACTTATTGCATGGAAAGATAAACTTTTTTGATCCAAATAGTGAAAAAGTGCAAATTCATAGTTTTCATCAAAAAAGTGTTAAAGTCCCATTCTGAGTGGGCACTAGAAACAATTTCAACTTTTTTCATCCAAAAAGTGAAAAAATCTAAGGGGCATATTTATACTCTGTTTGCGCCAGAATTGCGTCGTTTTTTTTGACTCAATTTCGACGCAAAACTAACTCCATATTTATACTTTGGCGTTAGACGGGTTTAGCGCCAAAGTCCATGGAGTTAGCGTAATTTTTTAGCATGGACACCTACTTTGCGTTAATTATATGCAAGGTAGGCGTTCCCGTCTAAAAAATCGACTCCGAGCCATGTGCGTCGGATTTATACTCCCGGGCAAAAATCACGCCCGGGAGTGGGCGGGTCAAAAAAAATGACTTACGGCCGCTTTTGCGCCGTTTTTTAGCGCCTGCAAAAGGCAGGCGTTAAGGGACCTGTGGGCTCTGAAGGAGCCCAGGGGTGCCCTCCCATGCCCCCAGGGACACCCCCTGTCATCCTTGCCCACCCCAGGAGGACACCCAAGGCTGGAGGGACCCATCCCAGGGACATTAAGGTAAGTTCAGGTAAGTATTTAAAAAAAAAAAAAATTGTGGCATAGGGGGGCCTGATTTGTGCCCCCCTACATGCCACTATGCCCAATGACCATGCCCAGGGGACAGAAGTCCCCTGGGCATGGACATTGGGCAAGGGGGCATGACTCCTGTCTTTGCTAAGACAGGAGTCATTTCTATGGGGGTTGGGAGTCGTAAAAAATGGTGCAAATCGGGTTGAGGCGAAAAAATTGCCTCAACCTGACTTGCCCCATTTCTTGACGCCCAAGCCCCATATCCCCCTACGCCGGCGCTGCCTGGTGTACGTCGTTTTTTTTAACGCACACCAGACGGCGCCGGCGGCTAACGCCGGCTAACGTCATTCAAATATTACGGCGCCCGCATTGCGCTTCAGAATGGCGTTAGCCGGCGCTAATTTTTTTGACGCAAAACTGCGTTGGCGCAGTTTTGCGTCAAAAAGTATAAATATGGGCCTAAATGTCATCTTATTTAGTCCCAAAAGTGAAAAAAAACTAATTTCATTTTTTTCTTCAAAAAAGTTACAAAGTGAGTGGGCAATTAGAAAATAATTCAACTTTTTTCATCAAAAAGTGAAAAAATCCAAATTTCATCTTTATGGTCCAAAAGTGAAAAAAACTAATTTCATTTCTTTCTGCAAAAAAAGTGACAAAGTCCCATTCTGAGTGGGGACTTAGAATTTTTTTAAACTTTTATCGTCCAAAAAGAGAAAACATCCAAATTTAATTTTCTTCTTCAAAGAAGTGACAAATTCCCATTCTGACAAGGAGCTTGGAATCACTTTTGACTTTTTTCAAAAGTTGATTTTTTTTCTAAGTCCCTTCTCATTCTGAGAGGGGACTTAGAAAATAATTCAACTTTTGTCTAAGTTGACATGTGTGCCGCTTCCCATGACAGAATGGGACATTTTAACTGATTGCATGGAAATATAAACTTTAAGTGCAAATTCATAGTTTTCATCAAAAAAGTGACAAAGTCCATTCTGAGTGTTCACTTAGAAAAAAAATCAAATTTTTTCATCCAAAAGTGAAAAAATCCAAATTTCACCTTCTTTAGTCTCAAAAGTGAAATATTAAAATTTCAATTTTTTTCTACAAAAAAGTGACAAAGTCCCATTCTGAGTGGCCACTTAGAACAAACTTCAACTTTTTTCATCCAAAAAGTGAAAAAAATCCAAATTTCATCTTTTTTAGTCCCCAAAGAGAAAAAATCAAATTTCACTTTTTTCTTCAAAAAATGACAAAGTCCCATTGTGAGTGGGCACTTAAAAAACATTTAAACTTTTTTCATCCAAATAGTGAAAAATCAAATTTCATCTTTTTTAGTCCCAAAAGTGAAAAAAAACAAATTACATTTTTTTCTTCAAAAAAGTGACAAAGTCCATTGTGAGTGGGCACTTAGAAAACATTTCAACTTTTTTCATCCAAAAAGTGAAAACATCTAAATTTCAACTTTTTTAGTCCCAAAAGTGAAAAAAACAAATTTCATTTTTTTTTCTTCAAAAAAGTGAAAAAGTCCCATTCTGAGTGGGCACTTAGAAAAAAAATCTACTTTTTTCATCCAAAAAGTGAAAAAAAATCAAAATTGCTTCTTCTTAGTCCCAAAAGTGAACAAATCTAATTTCAATGTTTTTCTTCAAAAAAGTGACAAAGTCCAATTCTGAGAGGCCACATAGAAAAAAATTCAACTTTTTTAATCCAAAAGTGAAAAAATCCAAATGTATTCTTTTTTAGTCCCAAAAGTTTAAAAATCAAATTTCATTTTTTTCTTCAAAAAGTGACAAAGTCCCATTGTGAGTAGGCACTTAGAAAACACTTCAACTTTTTCCATCCAAAAAGGGAAAAAATCAAAATTTCATCTTTTTTAGTCATAAAAGTGAAAAAAACAAAATTTCATTTTTTTTTCTTCAAAAAAGTGACAAAGTCTCATACTGAGTGGGCACTTAGAAAATAATTCCAACTTTTATCATCCAAAAAGGGAAAACATCCAATTTAATTTTCTTCTTCAAAGAAATGACAAATTCCCATTCTGACAAGGGACTTGACTTTTTTCAAAAGTTTCATTTTTTTTCTATGTCCCATCTCATTCTGAGATGGGACTCAGAAAATAATTCAACTTTTGTCTAAGTTGACATGTGTGCCGCTTCCCATGTCAGAATGGGACATTTTGACTTATTGCGTGGAAAGATAAACTTTTTTGAGCCAAATAGTGAAAAAATGCAAATTCATAGTTTTCATCAAAAAAGTAACAAAGTCCCATTCTGATGGGCACTTAGAAAAAATTTCAACTTTTTTCATCCAAAAAGTGAAAAAATCCAAATTTCATCTTTTTTAGTCCCAAAAGTGAACAAATAAAATTTCAATTTTTTTTCATCAAAAAAGTAACAAAGTCCCATTTTGAGTGGGCACTTAGAAAATAATTCAACTTTTGTCTAAGTTGACATGTGTGCCGCTTCCCATGACAGAATAGGACATTTTGACTTATTTCATGGAAATATAAACTTTTAGATCCAAATAGTTAAAAAGTGCAAATTCATAGTTTTCATCAAAAAAGTGACAAAGTCCCATTCTGAGTGGGCACTTAGAAAAAAATTCAACTTTTTTCCTCCAAAAAGTGAAAAAATCCAAATTCAGTTTTTTTCTTCAAAAAAGTGACAAAGTCCCATTCTTAGTGGGCACTTGGAAAAAATTTAAACTTTTTTCATTCAAAAAGTGAAAAAATCAAAATGTCATCTTTTTTATCCAAAAAGTGAAAAAATCAAAATTCAATTTTTACTTCAAAAAAGTCACATAGTCCTATTCTGAATGGGGACTTGACTTTTTTGTAAAAGTTATGTTTTTTTTCTAAGTCCCATCTCATTCTGAGATGGGAATTAGAAAATAATTCAACTTTTGTCTAAGTTGACATTTGTGCCACTCCCCATGTCAGAATGGGACATTTTGACTTATTGCATGGAAAGATAAACTTTTTTTGATCCAAATAGCGAAAAGTGCAAATTCATAGTTTTCATCAAAAAAGTGATAAAGTCCCATTCTGAGTGGGCACTTAGAAAAAATTTCAACTTTTTTCATCCAAAAAGTGAAAAAATCCAAATTTCATCTTTTTTAGTACTAAAAGTGAACAAATAAAATGTTAATTTTTTTCTTCAAAAAAGTAACAAAGTCCCATTTTGAGTGAGCACTTAGAAAATAATTCAACTTTTGTCTAAGTTGACATGTGTGCCGCTTCCCTTGACAGAATAGGACATTTTGACTTATTTCATGGAAATATAAACTTTTAGATCCAAATAGTTTAAAAAGTGCAAATTCATAGTTTTCATCAAAAAAGTGACAAAGTCCATTCTGAGTGGCCACTTAGAAAAAACTTCAACTTTTTTCATCCAAAAAGTGAAAAAAATCAAATTTCATCTTTTTTAGTCCCAAAAGTGAAAAAAACTAATTTCATTTTTTTTCTTCAAAAAATGACAAAGTCCCATCGTGAGTGGGCACTTTAGAAAACATTTCAACTTTTTTCATCCAAAAAGTGAAAAAATCTAAATTTCAACTTTTTTAGTCCCAAAAGTGAAAAAAACAAATTTCATTTTTTTTCTTCAAAAAAGTGAAAAAGTCCTATTCTGAGTGGACACTTAGAAACAAATCTACTTTTTTCATCCAAAAAGTGAAAAAATCAAATTTCATCTTTTTTAGTCCCGAAAGTGAAAAAAATAAATTTAAATTTTTTTCTTCAAAAAAGTGAAAAAGTCCCATTCTTAGTGGGCACTTAGAAAAAATTTCAACTTTTTTCCTCCAAAAAGTGAAAAAATCCAACTTCAATTTTTTACTTCAAAAAGTGACAAAGTCCTATTCTGAATGGGGACTTAGAAAAAATTCCAACTTTTATCGTCCAAAAAGTGAAAACATCCAAATTTAATTTTCGTCTTCAAAGAAGTGACAAATTCCATTCTGACAAGGGACTCGACTTTTTTGAAAAGTTGAATTTTTTTTCTAAGTCCCGTCTTATTCTGAGATGGGACTTAGAAAAGAATTCAACTTTTGTCTAAGTTGACATGTGTGCCGCTTCCCATGTCAGAATGGGACATTTTGACTTATTGCATGGAAAGATAAACTTTTTGGTCCAAATAGTGAAAAAGTGCAAATTCATAGTTTTCATCAAAAAAGTGACAAAGTCCCATTCTGAGTGGGCACTTAGCAAACATTCCAACTTTCTTCATCCAAAAAAGTGAAAAAAACTAAATTTCTTCTTATTTAGTCCCAGAAGTGAAAAAAAAACAAATTTTCATTTTTTTTTCTTCAAAAAAGTGACAAAGTCCCATTCTTAGTGGGCACTTGCAAAAAAAATTCAACTTTTTTCATCCAAAAAGTGAAAAAATCAAAATGTCATCTTTTTTATCCAAAAAGTGAAAAAAACAAATTTCATTTTTTTTCTTCAAAAAAGTGACAAAGTCCCATTTTGAGTGGGCACTTAGAAAACATTTCAACTTTCATCGTCCAAAAAGTGAAAACATCCAAATTTAATTATCTTCTTCAAAGAAGTGACAAATTCCCATTTTGATTGGGCACTTAGAAAAAATTTCAACTTTTTTCATCCAAAAAGTGAAAAAATCAAAATTTCATCTTATTTAGTCCCAAAAGTGAAAAAAAAAATTTTTTAATTTTTTTCTTCAAAAAAGTGACAAAGTCCCATTCTGAGTGGGCACTTGGAAAAAATTCAACTATTTTCATCTGAAAAGTGAAAAAATCAAAATTTCATCTTTTTTATCCAAAAAGTGAAAAATCCAAATTACATTTTTTACTTCAAAAAAGTCACATAGTCCTATTCTGAATGGGGACTTGACTTTTTTCAAAAGTTGAATTTTTTTCCAAGTCCCATCTCATTCTGAGATGGGAATTTGAAAATAATTCAACTTTTGTCTAAGTTGACATTTGTGCCGCTTCGCAAGT